>NC_046657.1:85979785-85994118 GCF_010883055.1 Belonocnema kinseyi
GTACAGTTGGCAACCGCTACCCCACCCCGCTTACTCACCAGACTTGGCTCCATCCGACTACCACTTATTTGCATCGATGGGGCACGCACTCAGCGAACAGCGTTTGACTTCTTACGAAAATGTTGGAAAATGGCTCGATGACTGGTTTGCTTAAAAAAACGAAGACTTTTTTTGGAAAGATATCCATAAATTTCCTGAGAGATGGACAAAATGTGTAGCCAGCGAGGGCGCATACTTTGAATAAAATATTTGTTATCATTCTCTTGAAATAAATGTGTTTTTTTCTTGAAAAAATACCGGTTTCATATGTATACACCTGGTAATAGCGCCGCTAGTCAGAAGCGTAACCCCTAAACCATGAGATGATAAGGAGTTATTGGATTCACTCCCAGGAGAATTACTCAGAGGTAGATCAGACACAGAAACGGAATTTCGTTCGAGTTCATCCTCTGCAGGTAATGAAGAGCTGATTCTGAGACGATTCTCGTTTTGACTGTTTCCTGTGATAGGAAAATTGTTGGACCATGCTATTATAATAATTTTAATCATTTGTAATAATGTGAAATTAATCTTTTAATTTATCAATTTAATTATTTGTCTCTTGCCATTTGCGAACAGAAAAATTGAATTTCGATATTTTTAATTTATCTCCTGATTCAAAATAAGAAACAGGTAGTGTATCTTTTATCCTTGTCGGACTGTACGTGGAGTTAATCGTAGGAAAAGTGAAACAATTCGAAGTCCAGCTGTAAAGAAGTTTTAGAGTCACGGAAAATTCCGTAACCGTAGAGAGTGTACTTTACTTTTCATATACATTGGTATTTTAAATTTCATACTATTCTTAACAACCCTGGCGGACCGAAGGAACCGAATGGAGCCTATACAAAGTACCCGTAAGGACCCCATTGGGTCCCTATTAGGTTCCTTTTAAAAAACTCGAAAAAAGAGAAAAATCGACTTTTAAATTGTTGAAATTCGGACTCTACGTTAAAATTCACAATAGAAGGTCACGGAATAATCGCAATATTTTTTTTTGCAACGGTAAAATGTTTAAAAAAAGTATAAGACGTATAACGCCTGTTGACTGTTACACTTCGTTCCGCCAGGGAATATTCAATGTTTCGATACATTTTTAGGAATAATTGTAAGATTATTAAATCACTAAAGCAATTTAATGTCAAGCTGAAAAAGTAGTTTTAGAGTTACGGAGAAATCCACAACCGTAGAGAGTGTGATTTACTTTTCATATACATTGTTATTTTAAATTACGTACTGTTATCCTTGTCGGAATCTACGTGGAGTTACTCGTAGGAGAAACGGAGAGCATTTTAAAATCTTTCAGCCTACCTGGACTTTTGTAGGTTAGGTTGCAATTTGAGAAAGAATCAATTAATCTTATGTCATATAACTGGATATTATATGGCTCAACAATTACCAAAAAAAACAATGTGTATGCAAACCTAGATACGTGTCAATCTGACTTCAACAGAAAAACTTTCCTGCACACTTTCAAATTCTTTTAGGTTCTCCCACTCATGCCTGTCTCCTGAGGATTACACCATACACAGTCACGATAGCACTTGATATTTCCAAGCGAGACCGTCTGAGAGGGGTCAAGCCATACCGCTTCAATGAAACTTTGAAAAATTTGCAATTAAGTCCACCTAAAAGGGGCCAAGCCAGACCGCTTTGGTGTCACTTAAAAAAATTTGCGCTCGAGTCCGTCTGAGAGGGCCAAGGCCAGCACCCTGTCAGACCGTCTTAAGTAGACGGTCTAGATTCGTTTTAGCCAGCTGATGTCTCTATTTAAGACTGCCACGAAATTTTTCAACTTACTATTTCTTTTAGTGCATAAGCTTCGAATTTTCAATATGAGAATTTAAATTCAAAAAATCAATTTTACAAAAACTGTTCAAGTACATCAAATTTGTAAAATTACATATTTTCTTAAATTGTTTTATAAAATCCAACTTGGTACATAATGAAACAAGTATATTGAATGTCGTCAATAGATATATTACCCTTGAAATATAATTAAAAAATTTTTTTTTTGGAAACTTGATTTTATCTCCACAACAAAGCTTCCTCTATGAGAAATTATAATTATTAAATAATTAATTTTTGATTTAAGTAATCTATAAGTTGAACACTTTGTTTGTTTAAGGCCTATTGCATATTATGTATTTAAATTACTTAAAGAATCTTTAAAAAGATACAAACTTTATGCAAATTCATAGTTACATATTTGAATATTTAGAAATTGGATACCAATTCACCATCTTTAATTCTGACATAATAATCGTCCTATTGGGGAGAAACTAAATAAAAATTGTACATTAATTTTTGCAATGAACATAGAAAGGGGTAAATGACCAACATTTATTTTAATCTCCCAGACGTGCGATACCCTCGTTTCTCCAACAAAAAACTGGTCAACGATTAATTGTTTTACGTTCAAAGAACATGCGCTGTCAGGCAACAAAATTTGGCAACGTCTTTACAACATCGTTACGACATCTTTACGACATCTTTACGACATCCTATGTCCATGTCGTTTCGGTGTCTTTGCGATATCGCAAATCTTTCATTATTGCAATTCATAGTATTGCAAGTAGATTAAAACCAGTATAATGTGTTGGTCACAGTCACGAGAACGTGGCCGGATTTTAAATGCCCGAGAAATTTAGAACTCTAACGCGCTCCGAACGGTCCTCGGGGGAATAACAACCTCCTGATGCCCGTATGTTACGCCGTGCGACTTTTCAGAAGTCAGGCGAAGCCATTTGTAGGCGGTCATGAATTCAAATTTAAATCTATACGAGGGAGAGCTAACTAATTTTGAATGAACAAAAATAAGCATAAAATACGAGTTTAGATGATTATGAATTGGAAATTCTTTAGCCTAGTCACAGGATGTAACCCATGAATCAGCTTGGACCGATCTTCGCCCCACCTTGTAACGTCAAGGGCGAAATCATTCATGTGCTGATTTGTGGAAAATGTCGACATCGAGTTTAAACGAATATTCCTATTGGATAAAAATGACGGCATTAATAAAATAACAATTTCGTCGCGATTCCTTTAAAACAATTAATTCTATAACTGCAGATTATGATTCAGATAAATAAAATAAATAAAATAAATAAAATAAATAAAATAAATAAAATAAATAAAATAAATAAAATAAATAAAATAAATAAAATAAATAAAATAAATAAAATAAATAAAATAAATAAAATAAACTTTCAAATTAAATCTAAAGTATTTACAATATGTACAATGAGTTTGACTGCAACTTCGACTCTTAGGAAATAACTATTTTACCATATTTACAACTATACAATATTTTGATCTTAAATCAACTCTGCTCAGTCAGCCGACTGAGGCTTCACGCAACTGGTAACAGACAGAGTAACACAGTCGTGTTAGATTACGTTTGTAAACTCCGTTCGCCGTTTTGATCGAAGCTACTCAGGCGATGCCGTCGCTCCCTGGATATACCTCGAGGATTACATCCAGTGGTCATCTTGCACATCCCATGTTGTCCTCTCTTAGAATCACAATCGGACCAGCCTTCAATTCCTCAGTAGATTTGTGCCATTTTTGATGAATTTGTAATTCGTTGAGATACTCTTTATACTATTATTTCCAAAGGTCCTGTAGAGCCTTGGTTATGAAATTGTAGGTTGACAGTCTGTTGTCTGCAACTGAAACGAGATTTTTCTCAGGTAGAGAATTGAGCGGTCGACCTATTAATAGGCAAGCAGGAGTTAAAGCTAGGGGATCATTGGTATTAACCGAAAGAGCGCACAATGGACAAGAATTTAAAATGGCTTCGATTTCAATTAACAAAGTGCTTAGTAGCTCATTCGTTAGGTTTTGATCTTTCAATACACATTTTAAGTGATGTTTGAAGCTCTTTACTGCTGCTTCCCAAAGACCGCCGAAATTAGGGGCAAAGGCGGATTGAAATGCCACTCAACTCGTTTAGCTAACGCAAAATTTCTCATAGTCTGCTTGAACTCTGCGGTTTAGAATAGATCATATATATCTCACTAAGTTCTTTATCAGCTTCTACGAAGTTTGTCCCATTATCCGAATAGAAGTGTTCTGGAACCCCTCTTCGACAAATAAATCAACGCCAAGTTGCCAAAAATCCCTCTGTCGAAAGGTCGGTTTCCAGGTCGATATGCGCTGCCTTAGATACCATGCAAATAAAAATACAACCATAGGCCTTAATGAAACTCCGATTGCGATTCTTTTTCTCCTTAATGAGAATAGGATCAAAGAAATCTACCCGTGTGCGACTAAAATCTGGGGCTTTCGTTACTCTAACTTCAGGCAAGACAGCCATTTGAGCTTGCATCATTTTAGGGCGTTGTTGAATACATTCGATGCATCGATGGACGATTTTCCTAACTTGATCTTTTCTGTTCAAAACCCAGAATTTTTCTCTAAGAGTGTATAGAGTCGATTGGATACCGGAATGCTTATTTTCTATATGAGATTCGCGAATGATGAGATCAGTAATTGGATATTTTCTCGTCGAGAAAAGGATTCAGCTCATCGCATTTGGTAGGCTTTCGATACGCAACTGTGGTTTCACTGGGAGTCGCCTTTCGAATAATAGCGAAACGTTTGATCTCCTCCGGGAATCTTTCATGTTGTATCATCGCTACCAAACGATGTTCCGCATCGCTTATATTCTGAACAATTATTTCGCCACCAGTCTTGTGAGGCGTTTGAATGATGACACTCGAGAATATATGTAATCACACGTCGATGTACTGAGCAAACAAACACCTTTTTTCAAACCGGGAATTTTTACCGACGATGGTTCGACCGACCTAGGCCATGCTTTCTCGGGTTGAACTAACCATTTGGGACCTGAAGTCCACAAAGTATTTCTGATGAAATCTGATGGTAATTGTCCCCTGGAAAGCGCATCGGTAGGATTGTCTTTCGATCTGATGTGTCTCCACTGAACTTGATCTTCTAGAGATTGGATGTCGGCGACCATATTCGATTCAAAAGTCCGTAGCAAATGAGGAGCTTTTTTCAGACAACACAATACGATTGTAGAATCTGACTAAAAGCTAACTTTCCCGATCGGAAACTCGAATTGTATCTTTAATTCGACGTACAGTTTCTTGAGGATTGAAGCTGCAGAGTTCCAGCCGTGTAATTGTGATACCACTCGGAGGAGCTACACTAGATTGGCTACAAACCAGGTTTACTGTAACCTTACAATTTAAATCAAGAGATTGAATATAGAGACATGCTCCATAACCATGAAGACATGCGTCACAGAAGTCATGGATTTCGACTTCGACGGGATTTCCGCACAAGAATTTTCGCGGTACTGCAAAATTCTGTGAACATGGAATCTGATCGATAAATGATTTCCATTTAGTCTGAATTTCTTGTGACAGTGATTCATCCAACGAAATTCTCGATTTCCAACAATCCTGCATCAAGACTTTGGCGTAGAGACCCACCGGCCTCAAAACTCCAAGAGGATCGAAAATTTTTGCAATTTCCGAAAGAAACTTCCTCTTGGTGGAAGTGTTTTGAGCATCGATAGCTCGAACCACGTACGTCAGAATATCGCCCTGGGAATCCCAAGTAGTTCTGAGCGTTTTCTGAATGGGATTTTCTTTGATAATGCAATCGAGATTGAACATTTTCTTCTCGATATCATTGAGAATAGCAGAATGGTTGCAAACCCATTGTCTGATGACAAACCCACCCCGACCTAGCAGCTCGATCATTGCATCTCGAATACTGAGAATTTCCTAGATGGAATTTGCGCCTAAGACCAGATCATCCACGTAAAAATCCAGTAGGCGAATTTTTCTGGCACGTGGAAAATCCTTTCCCTCATCACGAGCAAGCTGCTCTGGGGTGCGAATTGCCAGAAATGGTGCGCATGCAGTTCCGAAATTCACGGTGTTTAATTGAAACGTTCTTATTGGACGAGGACCTGCCTGTACATCTTCTCGATGTCGGCGGTTACCACATACGTATGTGTTCGAAATTTGAGAACCTTTTCAAAGATTGTATTTCGAATCGTAGGACCTACCAATAGAACCTCATTGAGAGAAATTCCTGTTGACGTTTTTGCGGACGCGTCAAACACCACCCGAACCTTAGTAGTCTCGTTAGCTGTTTTAATCACAGCGTCATGAGACACATAACATCACTCCTTGATGTCGTCAAACAAAGTCATATGGTTTAACGCAATGTACTCATTGAGTACTTTGTGATACTCCGACTTTAACTGTGAATTGGACTCGAATTTTTCTCTAGCGCGTAGAGACGCTTCAAAACTTGATTTCTGGATTCACCGAGCTGAAATTTGCTGTCTCGAAAAGGGAGTCGTGCGATGTATCTACCGAAATCGGCACATAGAGTGTTATCAATGTAATGTTGTTAACAAGCCACGTCTTCGCGAAACATTAAAGGTTCGTAGTCGAAGTCTTCTATTGCCCAAAATCGCTCAATGAGCTTGTCTAACTTTGCAACATTGCAAGAAGCCCTAGCAGATGTTACGAGGACATCGTATTCTCCTGCCACTACCAACCTAACGTAGTCTTTTGCAGAATAATTTGAAACTCCTGATGCCTAAGTTTGATTTGACCTATCGACAACAGGGACAGGGTATGACCAGCTGCCAGCAAGATGTCGAAAGACTAGGGTACGTGAAACTGCGGATCGGCCAGTTGTAAATTTTTGGGAATATCGAACAAATTTCGTGGGAATGTTTCATTGAGTACGAGATTCGCTATTCTTAGCACTATTAGGAAATTTAATTCCCGCTTGAACTTGTTATAAGTGGAAGAAAAAATAGCTTTAATGTAATGTCTGGATAACGTACTTAAACCGTTGACGGCCCCAATGTTAATCAAACAAGTTTGTTTGGGAAATAAAAGTGACTTTGCAAAATTTTCAGTTATTAAATATACTATGGAATAGGAATCTAATAACGCCCTTTCCATGAAACAATTCCCTAGGTTATTTTGAACCTTCAAACCCGCAGTTGCAATTAATTGCGAATCTGAAGGGAACGCGTCAGAAGCGTAGGATTGTCGATATGGTCATGCTGTTGAAATGGAAGGACCTGCACCTTGCGAATCCCCCCCACCCCTCTTATAAGATTCCGATTTAACCGCCTTTACTGTCTTATCAGAATGTAATAGAGTGTGATGATTTCTATCACACTTTTTGCAACGCTGCTGGCTTTTACATTGCCCTGAGTGTGCACGCAAACAGTTTTTTCACAGTTTGTTTTTTTTCGCGACGTTCCAGCGTTCCTGAACTTTAAATTCGTTAAAAATCGGACATTTATAAAGCTGATGATTTTCCTTGCATGCGACGCAAGAAAAGATCGACGGATTAGAAGCAGCCATTACGAGAGATTGTGCTTCTAATTTTCGAACCGTTGTAAAAGGTTGGTTGAATTTCTCACCCCACCCCCCTTTCCTTGCAATATTGCGCCCACTCGAGGCAACCTTCTCTAGCGAACGCAGTTTAAAACCGGACGACTGTATAAATGTATACAAATCTTTGAGATTCGGAAGTTGATTTCCTTCGAGTCGATCTTGCCATTTTGCCAAAATCCCCGGTAGTAAGCACCTCTCTAAAATTTGGAATGCAGCCTCGCTTCCGCGACGAACCACGTGTGCACCCGCGCACGCGTGAGAGGCCAAGGGAAAAAATGAATTTTCGTTGCGAGGGGCGATTTCACTTACACCTCACAGGAGGCATCAAGGTTTCTTCTAAACTGCCTTGCCGTCGGTGGCTCGGCAACTTGCTTAAGTTTCTGATCGCGAATACTAAAAAGAACACTAAAAGCCCCTGTCCCTGAAACTGTCTGTTCTGACCCGAAAAAGTTGGATACATTCGAAATAAAAAGGCACTGATTAGGGGAAAAACCTATTACGGCAGAAGAACCCAGATTTATTTGAATTGTCGTACAATATAAGATTTTATACAGAGGAACTGTAACTTCGAAAACAACGAATTCGGATAGCACCGGGTACTCACGGCGAACCGGCGTTGGCGTCACAATCGCGGCGCGGTCGTTCGATCGGTTTGTTTTGGTGAAATTAAGACGAGATTTATCCCGATTTCATTCGATAGAAATCTGTGGGGTTGAAAGAACATTCCAATTCAGGTGTGAACTGATGGAATACGAATTAGAAATTGCCACAGAGACGTTGTTGTCGCGGTAGAGCTCTACGCATAACCGATTTCGTAAGAACACTGAATCGAACGACCCGTGCCACGAGTTGAGTCGATGCTCTTTTCTCACACATGCGATCCAGTCTCTCTCTCTCTCTCCCTCCCCCCTCTCTCTTTCTTCAGGTAGATTTGAATTTCACACTTTCGCGGGACAAGATTCGTGCTAGGCCTGCTTTGTTTGAGAAATAATGTGTGACGACGGAACAGTTATACTTCACCTAAGAATTTCCAATCCATTAGAACCACATCTTTCCTACTAAAAACAGTGGAAACACTTGTGGACAGATATATCCGCGATAAGGTCTTGTCAATCAGTCCTTTTCGCAAGCAACAACACACCTATATGGCTGGTCACTCGATGGAGACGGCCCTAAGCACAGCAGTTAACCTAACTGAAGGACAACTAAAGCAGAAAGGCCTGGCGATTGGAACCTTCATGTACATCGAAGGAGCCTTTAACTACACCTCGAGGGAAATGCGGATAATGAGACTTTTACTCATGTTCTCTTTCACTGCCCTGCTATTGCAGGGAAACGTGTAACACTCACAGACAGTTGCTACACCAAGCAGTGTCCCCAATCTTGGGAACTTTTGAAATTACGCGTGCGTCGCGCTGACCCAGGCGCCGACAACCTGATTGATCACTGTTTGCGCGCTGAGTTTGAATTATATAAATATTCATATTTAGTGTTTATGATTAATAATTATTTACAAACGCATCAAAAGTAATTCCTTAATCCTAAATTAAAATTTTTGAGTACCCGTTTAAAAAATAATGCGATTTCCATGCAAAAAACATGATTAATTCCGACTTCAGAAAAAAAAAATTTTCTTAAATTTAGTATTTTAAATGTTTAAAAATGTTATTAAAAAGGTAATGAGAAGTTTTAGTTGCAAGCAAAAAATATTAGTTTCAATGGTATAAATATGATTTAATTATTTGTATACAATATTATATATTTTATAATATTTGTACCATAATTAATTAGTCACAGTACACATAACAGAATACATATACATATATTAAATAATTATAATATTTTATTTTATTTTATTTTTATTTTATTAATATTTAATTATAATATTAAATAATTATTATTGTCTACGAATTCTACGTATACTATAAGTTTATTGCGGCTTAGGAAACCTGCATGTGAGTATTTTATCCGAATTTAACTACATTAAGACTTTCATCAAAGATATTGCTTAGTTTCCTGTCCAAAGTAGGTCTTGAGGTGAGGAACTTGAGATCTTGGGCTATTTTTACAATCGTTAATTACTCATGGCGCCAGTCAGACGCCATAAAAAGAGGACCTGTGGACTTACAGACAGGAAACTGTCACTCAAAGAGATTGACGTTTTACGGTGATAAAAGTTGGAAATTGGAACCATTATCCTTGAACTGTCACTCACTTTAATTGCCGAAATAAGTAGGAGGAGCAAAGTGAACTCATTTATGATTGGTTATTCGACACTAAAAGTGAGTGACGTCAGCATTTTGATTGGTTAAAAACTAAAAGTATGGATAAATCCCGCCCAAAACCAGATTATAAATATAAATGCAGAGCTCAGAAAAGTCAGTTATAGTTACAAGTTTGAACCGTTTCTAAGTGCTAAGCTTACTTGTGCGTGTGTTAGGAATTAAACTGATAAAATAATTGTTTGTTAGTTACAAACAGCTCTTATTTGTTTAGAAACAAATAAGATGGACAATGTCAAGTCCTGACTCCGAATTTTTCGACCTTATGGAAGTGTTTTCCTATTTTCAATATCAGCCTTTTCAAATCTGTCGCGTCTACCACGAACTGCAATACGCGATCATGGTCGTTTATTCTAGAGATCAAATAAGCGAATAAGTCATCCATGAAAAGTTAAATATCGACGAATTACAATAAATATTCAAGTTTAATTTACAAGCTAAAATATGTGTATCGAGTGAATCATTTTTCAAACCTATCCTATATTTCGCGGCTAATCGTTTCAACCATTCAATGACAGGTACACTGTAAAAAAATATTTGTGTGAAATCACAAAGTTTCGGAAAATTACATATTGAAGCATTGTAAATATCACGCTCTTCACTGTGTGATTTTACAAAAGTATGTGAAATTACATCCTCTAGCGTTGTAAATAAAAGGATCCTCGAACAGCAGTGTAATATTACACACTCGATAAAAATAAAACTACACATTCTCTCGTACGAACTTTACATTCAGAAGGGAAAATTCATTCGTAGGGTGTAAAAATACCAAATACCAAAAATACACCAAATATGTTTAATTTTACCAAATATGTTTAATTTTACCCTGGCGGAAACTTTAAGATTTTTTATTTATAATTAATTGAAAATTTAAAATAATTAATCAAATACGAAAGCGTGAATACGAAAGCGTCTCTCGTATTCGTTGTTTATCGATGCCTTCTTCCTTCAATTTTGGAGCATTTTTATTTTTAAAGCGAGGAAATTGACTGCTACGTTTAACTTTTTTCACAGCTTTTACACAAAAATAGACCGAATTCGAGCTATTTCTATTTTACCTTTTACATTTTCTGCTATTGGAACGGAAAAAATGCGGTTATTCAAAACGCATATTTCATATTTTTGTTACGGAATATTTAGGGTAAGGGGGGGGGCAGCGCCAATCAGTGGGGCAAAGGTGATTTTCCTTATAGCATGGCTATTATTCAACAATTTTAGTTCTACTTTGCATTAAATAAATCTATTTTATCAGAGAGATAGTGTTACTTACTTAAAATCTTAAAAATTGACGTTGCAAAAGAAAAATTATACAGAAAACAGTTTTTACCAGGAAAAAATGGAAGTTACGCTGTAAGAAATATAAAGTTTTCAACTTTAATGACAATATTTATAGTATAAAAACTTGATATCTTGACAGATAAAACAATATCACACAATCTAAGCATATTAATCAGACGTAATTCAAGTCCAAAATATATTAAATCTTATAAATAAGTGAGGCCTTGCCAGGGGGGGCAGGCCCGACGAAAATAATATTAACAAGTGCTTAGGTGATACCCGACGTCACAAGTTTCAAATTTCAAGTAAAATGTCAACGAATAAGAGGCTATATTACAGCTATTTCTATTTTTATTCAAAATAACTTATTCTTCTTGTTAAATATCTTCAAAGGTAATTTTTCCAGTACATAAAATACCATAGAAGAAAACCATCACATTTTCTGATCTTTGAATGTTTTTATTTTCATAAAAAGCTGCAGTCGGCTTTGCCTTCAGGTGAGGGGCAAAGCCGATGAAATACAGCTTGTCAGAAATAATTAAATTACCAAATTATTGTTTTTTCCATGTGATTACTACTTATAGAAATATGATATAAAATAATGTAGAACTCGAAATAAGAAAAAATGGATCAATTCAACATCTCATTAACTTTAAAAAAATCATTGACTGTCAAATGGTTGGCGCTGCCCCCCTTTACCCTAAACATAAAAAAATACCCATAGTATCTTATGTGTTTTAGGTAAGCGGTGACGTGTCCGGCTTGTGTTTCTTCACTCTCCATGAAATTTTACGAAGTTTGAGCTTTCGAGTGTTCGAAACCTGTCGCCCTGATAAATTTTATTTTATTCTTTCACATAATCAATTTTACATTTTCACGTGTAAAATTATCGGCCGAATTGGAATATCACAACAGATTCGTAAAGTTACTCCGATACACAAAGGTTCTTTTATTTACATCCACCAGATATGTAAAATTCAATAGATTTTGTTTACAGTGTAATGGACCTATACCTCAACACTTCAGTGCAGAATATTAACAGAAGAAATTCGAAAGCAGAGTTTGGACGTAACACTCAAGCGTCAGAAGCTGTCACTGCCTCAACACCGAATATTAGTAGTAGTAGTAGTAGTAATAATAATAATAATAATAATAATAATAATAATAATAATAATAATAATAATAATAACTAGAGCATCGGTAGCTAAGTTGGTTCGGCACTTGGACTTCACCTCAGAGGTCCGAGGTTCGATCTCTGAGCCGGTACCTCTGGAAAATTTTCAATGTACCTTTACCGAGGTTCTGGTGGTTCGGAACCCACCTTAAGCTGTAGGTCCCCCCATCGTGTACTTGACTGCAACCCAGTCCGTTAATGATGGGGTAAAATCAGGCTTTATCCAATATGTCTGGGCAGACTGCTCTCATCAGATCACTTGATTGCATTATGAAAATGAGTCCGTGACTGATTATATATACCGGGACATCCCCGTGCAAAACGAATCAAATAAAAATCCAGCACTAACCAAAAATGCCTTCGACATGTTGGGCAGTATAAGCCTGTGACAACATTTCAACGCAGAAATGTTTTTTATAATAATAATAATAATTAAAATTAATTTCCAGGATATATTTGTATACATAGACACAATATCTAGTGATAAAATTGTAGAATCATTAGGTATAATAATACTATCAAGTTTTTGGTACAATGTCCAACTATCTTAAATGTGGTATTCAGTTTTGCCGACAATTTTTTGTAAAGATTTTGCTAAGCATTTAGAAATCTTATGTAACGGTGAACCAGGGAAAGAAATTATAGATTGTAAAGGACAATTTGCTTTATGTAATTTAGGTCAACCATAAAATCTTAGTTCATTACCATTTGTACTATGATAGAAATTATATTGATTTTTATTAATGATTTTATTATTTTCAAGTTTTATGAGCAGTAGTGTGAGTTTAGCTTCAATTCTTTTAGCAAGCTCAAAATTTAATTTTTCATATGATGTTTTATCATTTAAAAGTTGTGAGGCTTTTGTGATATAATCTTTTTTATTTATTATTCCTTGCTGCTGGTAAGTTCTGAGTGTCTCATAGATTTCGCCATTTTTGTGCCTCCCCCCCCCCCATCCCTCAAGGAAAAAAGAATCCATTGAAATGACGACTTAGTGAATTGGGTACACTGAAGAAAATTTGGGCAAGCAGCTGTCCTCTTAGTGGCAACGCAGCGCCACCACGATAGTTGGTGTAGTGGCCAGACCACTTTTAAATAAGCTACAGTACCAAACGTGCGAGCAGATCCTATCCCGTGTGTTGGGCACGCAGCAGTCCCACAAAAGAGAATTAAATTGCCCCACGAGTATAAACTATAACTTTATAACTCCACGCGAAACTCGGCGTGGGCATTCCATGCACCCGCCTGAAGGGAGCGTTACGGTACCAATACTGTTGGGATTACAGCTGTTCCAATGTGGGAACAGAGCGTACCCAATATGAGAGAGGATGTGTACCGAGTTGCAGGTGAGCAGCACGCGATGCATTTGGTATTCCAGCTCTACTAGGCAGTCTGATAAGTACCTAAAAATTCTAAGAGATGGCATTAGTCTTCACTAATGTGAACCATTTTCGTCGAGCTTGATCCTTCAAATGACGCCTGTCAAAACTTCAACCATTTATGTTTACGCATTTACAAGTTACAGCACTGAGAAGCGACTAACCTCCGACTTTTTTTTAATATGGAAAAATCTAAGTTTCGAGTTCTGATCAAACACTACTATCTTCGCAAGAAAACGATATCCGAGACCAAGGCCAAGCTGGATAAGTATTACCCGGACTCTGCACCGTCGATTGGAACGATTCATAAGTGGTTTACCGAGTCTCGTTGTGGCCGTACGAGCACAGTTGATTCTGAACGATCTGGGCGCCCAAAAGAGGTCACTACAACAGAAAATGTCGAAAAAATCCATGATATGATGTTGAATGATCCCAAAGTGAAATTGAGAGAGTTAATGCTGTAGGCATATCATTGGAACGTAAGGGCAATATCGTGCATTCAGTTTTGGGCATGAAAAAGCTCTGCGCGCGATGGGTGCCGCGTTTGCTCACAGTGGACCAAAAACGAATTCGTGTGACAACTTCCCAGCAGAATTTGGCATTACTTTCGCTTAAGCCGACCGAGTTTTTGCGCCGATTCATAACCATGGATGAAACCTGGATCCACTACTTCACTCCTGAGTCAACGCAACAGGCAAAACAGTGGGTTCCACCGGGCCAAAGTGCTCCCAAGCGTCCAAAAACGCAACAATGGGTCGGAAAGGTTATGGCCTCCGTA
>NC_046657.1:85994218-86050233 GCF_010883055.1 Belonocnema kinseyi
ACAAGCAAAATTGCATGAAGTCGGCTTCGAATTGGTTCCTCAGCCACCGTATTCACCAGACCTGGCCCCCAGCGACTATTACTTGTTCCCTAACCTGAAGAGGTGGCTCACTGGTAAGCGTTTTTACTCAAATGAGGAGCTCATAGCTGAAACTGAGGCGTATTTTGGAGACCTTCCGATAGAGTACTTTTCGGACGGTATCAAAAAGTTAGAAAATCGTTGGACTCGCTGTATCGACCTAAAAGGAGAGTATGTTGAAAAATTAAACCGACTTTGGCCAAAAAAAACGTCTCCGTGTTTCATTTGTCAGGGACTTATCAGACTGCCTAGTACTACGTGGGCGAGCAGATCGCCCAAAAAATTTTCAGTGTATCTGTCATTTGCAGATTCAGAAAGTTAAAACAGAATCGGTTTGCGACTATGTGAATCGGTCATTTCCTCAAGCAGCTTTGAATCTGCCATGTACAGCAATGACCATTTCAAGCAAGGTAATATTGAATCGGTTTCCTTCTTTTTAAATGAGACCGACTTCTTTGTGGTTAAGCTCCCATATTTCACACCATTTGTTTTAATTTATAAATTATCAAAAGATTAAAAGAAATCATGTGCAGGTCTACTAGATTCCTTTTGCTATTTCAGTTATTAGTCTTTTACGGCATATAAGTTAGTCAACAAAATTATAACTGCTAAAAGTCTTTAAAAAACAAATCGGTACTTTAACTACGTTAAAGTACAAAGCTTGATAATAAAAGACTTAAAAAAAATATTTCAACGATAAATTTCACCGTCATCAGCCGGTAACGTTGTACTCGAAATCACGAACTCTCTAGAGCTTCGTTTAGTGGCCGCCAGGGTTCGTATTTTCGTGTACAACGTTACCGGCTGATGCCGCTGGAATTGATTGTTGAAATATTTTTTTTACATCTTTTATTATTAAGCTTTGTACTTAAACGTAGTTTTCTTTCGGCTCTTGCATTTTTCAAAGTTTGAGACCGATATTTTATGTATAAAAAAAAAGTTCGAACGTTCAAAAAATTTCGAGGTTCAGAAAAAAGATGAAATAATTTTCAGTAAAGTTCCTACCAAAATGAAGTACCTAAACGTACTTTATTGCACTCTAAGACATTTTCCAAAGTTGCAACTTGATATTTTATTTACAAAAAAAGTCCTCAGGTTCAAAAAATTATTCAGTGAACTGATAAAGTAAGGTCGGTAATATAGGTATTTGGCTGTGTCACATGCCCATACACAGAAGTGAATGGATTTTTGTTTCCTGGGCCGTTCCAAGTTCCAACAGCCTTATATGTATGGCTTTAGAAGCTTTCATGAAATTATTTTATTGTTGCACACTTGTGCAACAACTGCAAGTTTTGGTTTGTTGGTTAGTTAATCCATTACAGCTTTTAAATATGCTATAACGCCCCATATGTACTTATTTTTGCACAAATTATCTGCAAAAACATAGTAATATTTTCTTTTATTGTATTAATACTTACTCCAGAATAATTCCCGTCGTTATTACACATTTTGAAAAATATTTTAAACACTAATTGCCTTTTTCATTTGTCACTTTTCAAATATTTGAAAACATTACGAGCGCAGGCGCTAAACTATTCTCAAGTCCCTGCGCGGTTCGAACTTATCACTTTCGGAACACTTTTCAGCATGGACATAGGAAACAAGGGACTAGGCATGCCATTGCGGGGGTGATACAAAGAGGGGGGAGGTCGGCCACCTTTTGATGTCCCGCGACAAACATGGCAACGCCCACATGTTTATATTTTCATGCGCAGTTTGTCGGCAAAAATGCTCGTGCGCATAATCAAATGGCACATCGTAAGATGGCGGCATGGAATTCTCCCCCCTCCCGTGGATTCAACCCCGCTCGCTCAAGTTAGGATGGCATGCCTAGTCCCATGTTTCCTATGTCCATGCTTTTCAGCAAATTCCCTGCAATCATCTGATTTGTCGAATAACCTACTCCGCAAATCTGTTACCAAAGATCTGTTACCAAAACGGATTTTAAGCAAAATAGTTTAATTTACTACTGGAATGTTGAAAAATGTAGATAAAAAAATTGATTCTTGAAAAATTAGTTACATTATGAATTTTCAACAACAAATAATTTTTAACAAGAGTGAAACTTTCCACCAAGTAATTTTATTTTCAACCTAAAAGATTGATTCTCAACTAAAATGATAAATATTTAACTAGAATAGATTAATTTTTAACCGACAGGAAGAATTTTTAAACAAAAAATTAACTTGCCAAGAAAAAGATAATTGTCTATTTTAAAAAATCGATTTGTTAACACAAAATGTGAATTTTTAATGAAATAGTTGAATTGTCAGTTAAAAAAAGGCCAATTTTCATTTAAATTGTTGAATTTTTGAACAGACAAAGATGATTTTTTAACCAAAAATAGTCATTCAAATTTTCAGTGGAAGGAACAATCTTAAAACAGAAATAGGTGAACTTTAAACATGCCAACAAAAAGAAGTTTTAATTATAAAGATTAATTTTCTACAAGAAAGTCGGATTTTTCACAAAGTACAAAAATCAAATAGTTTGATTTTAAAATAAAATGTTACATAATAAAATGTTATTGTATCTTGTGTCCTTTTTTCAAAGATTCTTTTTTTCTTTTAATATATTTCTATAACCAGAGTTGATAACACATTTGTAGATATTTTTTGGTTAAACAACCTTTTTCTTTTAATTTTGTTCGTTTTTTGGTGTTGTGTTTCCAAAAATTTATTGATCGATTCCATTTCAAAAGATGCATAATCTCTCGGGGACGAAATATGTTGTTTTTTAAAGGAAATTAGGCGATACATATTTTTGCGATTTGCTAAAAAAAAAATCTTTACGGAGTTTTGCGCATTTGAATTTTTAACTTCATTTTTCAAAAAAAAAAAAAAAAAATTTCTTTAAACTTATATAACTTTTGACCTAATTAAGATATTTCAGATTTTTTTCCAGATGATATTTTTTACTTATTTTTTTATATAAATAAGATATTATATAAATTTTATGTGGGCTAAACCATTCTTGAGTTCAAGAGAAATTTTTTAATTATAATAATTGAATTTTTGTATTTTTCTCGGAAACGGTGCAAGATATCAAAAATGAGTAAAAAAAAAACTTTTTTAGGACTCTCTTAACTGTGCAAAATATTTTCTCAACATTTTTTCGTATCTATTATTGTTTGTAAGAAAAATTCGGGAATTCGATTTTACGAAAAAAAAATTCTCGTGGCCACAAGTTATTTAGCGCGCATAAACCTCACAAGTTATTTTCCTCGTGATCGTAGAAATTCAACAAAGAATTGAGAAAAAAATATAGGTGTGGGTTTTTTGAGAAAATCTACTTTTATTATTTTCAGAAAAATCCGTCGCCATTTTGTTAATTTTTAACATTTTTTTATTTCTCGTGGATTAGGTTTCTTTTTTTTTGAAAAACAAAGCCAGAAATTCAAATACGCATAATTCCGTAAACAAATTTTTTTTTAAATCGCAAAAATACGTATTGTGTAATTTCTTCTAAAAACACATATTTTGTCATCGAGAGATTTGATTTGAAATGGATTCGATTTATTTTTCTTAATTTTTAATCTTATTTTTTACGGTTAAAAAAAGTCTACTAGTCCTATCTTGTGTCATTTTTCAAAAAATTTAATTTGTTTTAAATTTTGAATATTATTTTATCATTATCTTATTTTTTATTATTATATCATTATTTTATCATTATTATTATTATCAAAACAAAAAATACGTGACCTATCAAAAATTATTCATGACAAATTTGAATTCGTTTTCGCTATTTTTTTTAAGAGCAACATTTTTCTATTTATTTTTTTCATAGCTTGTGTCGTTCAAAAATGTATTTATTTTATTTTTAATATTGTTTTTCACGACTAAAAACAGAAAACTACGCGTCCTATCGAAAAGTGAATAGTCAGAAAATTGTTGATCTTTTCAGGGCGCACAATTTTATTTAAATACATTTTTTCGTATCTTGCAAAGTTCGACCGCAAACTTAAATTTTTGATTTTTCGTTATTTTTCGTATGATAAAATTTTGAATTCCGAACAAATTCAAAAAGTTTCAATTTTTTTCTGGCACAGGGGGTCTCAAAACGTGGAGAGTAAATGAAAACCAAAAAAGTGAAATTTTGCATAAAACTAATACCTTCTCATTAGGATGAGAATTAAATAAAAGATTTTCGACAAAAAATAGAACAGGAAATTTTCTGATAAAAATCGAATTCTTAAACAAACAAACAAAACGGATTTTAAGCAAAATAGTTTAATTTTATACTGGAATAGTTGAACTTTTAGTATAAAAAATTTATTTATAATTATATATTTTCGACGATAAAGGATTTTCAATTTAAATGACGAATTTTTAACCAAAAAAATAATTTTTAACAAAAAAGTTTAACCAGGCAGTTGAATTTTTAACTATAAATGTAAATTCGAAATCAATCTAACCAAATTTTCTATCATAATTTATCAAAATTTCTTCTTTTTAATATTATTTCTACTCTAAAAAATTCTTAAAGTACTCTCTTTTTCTAAAATTTGGAAGAAGGAACTTTTAAACTATAAAAAAATTTCCACTTAGAACAATAACTCAGCAAAAAATTGTAAAAGGTTTTTCCTATAATGAAAAATAATTCAAATTTAATAAAAAATTAGAATTTAATTAGAGTAAAATGAGATAATCTTAAAATCGACGACTATAAATAAAGTATAAATCACTTTTCTAAATTGACCAAAATTATTTAAAATAATAAAAGTTTGAACTTTTCTGCAATCACAAGTTAAAATCCCATGTTTTTGTTTTCAGTCAATAAAGTTCCGGGTCATTTCCCAGTTTTTGACCTGAATTCTTGCAATTTCACAAAGAGGAGAAGAAAAATAACAATTCGAGACACTTCGTACTTTTCAGTTATCATATTTTGTTGCTATAGTATAGCTAAAATAAATTATAGTATAACAGCCACAATACCTATCCTCGGTTATCGTAAGAAACATCCTATGACTATGAGATTCTACAATATGACTCACTTTCGTAAATCATAAATACCTATAGAGACACTTGATTCAGAAAAAATTTTTTAAATTCTGAATGTTTGTTAGGACAGGATTCTTCGACACAGTTATGGAATCCCACATATTTAAAAAATTAGGATAAAAAATCAATATTCTCCCTTTTCAAGTAGAGAATATCTAATCACATTATATGCCAACTTCTTTCAAATTGGAAAAAGAAAAGAATTTCAATCGAGAAAAAAGTTAAATACCCCAGAAGAATCTAGCTGGGAGAGTTTCAAATTTTTTCGAAAATAGAATCCTCTTTCGTCAAAGTGTTTCTAAAAACTAGTCTTATAATTATATAAATTTGGATTGTGAGGGTTTTTGCTTTTAAATTCTACAACAGTCGCAATCGATTTGTACACAATTTTACAAAAATTACAGATTAACGAACAGAGCCAAGAGATATTAAAAGCTTTGATATCTTCGAGTACTGAAAAAAAATTAAATTACTTTAAATTAAACTATTTCCAACAGAGCGTCAGGTTCTTGTTGTAAATTCACGTTGGCGGCAGTGATTTTTCAATATAGAACACAATTCAATTTTGATCTGATCTCTCATACTTTCTGCAAAATGCAATTCTAAAACTGACTTTCGGAATACATGGATTGTTTGATGAATGCTTTCGATTTTAAATTCAAAATTAAAATTAAAAGAAGCAAACCATTTCTATTTTGAAGCCTAATCAGTGTCTTTTTGTAGATAAAAATAATCTATTCGTAAAGCAATACGAAATATCAGATCTAAAAATACAGTTGATAAGAAATCAGCACTGGTTTTTGTTTGATTTTTTTTTTTTTAGTAAGATATGATACTAAATTATCTTTTGGATTTCGCGAATCTCATTTTTTCGGAAATGAAACTCTTTAATGAAAAAGTTTCTTCCATTATCATATTTTTCGAGAGAGAGAAAAAAAAGAATAGAAGTTCTGGTCTAATGGCATTGAAATTTTAGTCTCTCATATATTCATAATCGAATTCTCTGAGAGGTACGAAGGTTTCTTTGATGGATTGAGGTGAGCCCCAACGTAGAACATAGTGAGGTCCACCGGCTTTGTCATTTGTCCCGGACATTTTGCTGCCACCGAATGGCTGTTGTCCGACTACTGAACCAGTCGATTTGTCGTTTATGTAAAAATTGCCGGCGGCATATTTCAACTCATCGAGTGCTTGTCTGGCCCAAGATCTGAAAAATTATAATAATTGTTCATCAGACATTTTTCAAATTAAAATTTCATTTTTCAATATTTAAGGGGTTAAACCAAATTATTATAAAATGGGATTTATAATACTCATAATGAAGTACAGAGAATATTTGTTTGTAAATTCGTTTATGACAAAATGACGGCTGCGTCACATTTCTCCGCCGGCGCCTTTTGTTTTAAGGTATCGATATATTGATTTTTCGCGACATGGTGCAATTTTGAAATGAAAATAAAAAATTTTATGAAAAAAAATCGTTACAAAATTGTTTATAAAAAAAACTATACAATATGAAAAAAAATCATACGCACGTCGCTGTAGAAAGCAATTTTGAATCTATTTAAAAACATTCAGATCGATGGATGAGAATTTGTTCGAGTTATGTTTCCGGCCAGCTCAAAAAAAAGTGGCTTCGAGAGAAACGCGTTTAAAGTTTGAAGTGCTTTAACCCTCAAACGGCACACTGGTGCGAATTCGCACCGGACTTTTTTTTCCATTTTGTTGGCACTTACGCAAACACAGCTGCAGCGGATTATCCCCATATATATTGAATATATATTTTAAATATGTGTGATATGTACTAGTTGTTTATTATATCTTCAAAATATTAAGTATTTAATATTAACACTGCAAACAAACAAATTCGCACCAGTGTACCGTTTACGTATGCTCGGCTGGAGTGTAACCTTTGAGGGTTAAAATCGCCGGGGCATACCTGATAGGCGTTGCAGGAGAATAGAATATTTGGTCATTTAGACATTTTTCCGCCCACCACTTTTGGTATATTATTTTCAAACCCTAAAATACCTTTCAAGCAAAAATAAATTTCGATTTTTTGAAAGTTTTACAGTGGTTTAACACCTTAATATATTTTAGAGGATTTCAAAAGAATACAAAATAATTTAATCGTTGAAAGTGCTTTGAAAATATGGCAAGGATCAGTGCAGGATTTCAAATTTCTGGGCTTTCTTCCGGTCAAGTTTTTCAATTTTCTTGGTCAACTAAAAGTAACATATTCATATTTTTATCGCAAAACGCAAACATTTATTTTATTTCACGACGTTCGTCCTAAGCATTCAAAAACATTTAAAAAAATAAGTTTTGAACTAAAATAAGTTTTGAACTAAAAAAAAATGAATCTTCAACTACAACTTTCAACAAAAAATTAAGTTTTATGTTAAAAAATCAATATTCATGGATGGAATATACAACTGGAATAGTTGTATTTTTATTTTCTGTTTAGAGAAAATTATTATAAACCAAAAAAAAAAATCGGTAAGAAAATTCCTTTTCATCCAAAGAAAAAAAAAGTTTTCGATCACATAGCTCATTTTCCAGCCAAAGAAATACATTTTTAATTAAATTGATGAATCTTCAATAAAAAAATTAATTAATTAAATTAATTTTCAATTAAAAGAGATAAATTTACATCCAAATTGTTAAATTTGAAATAGAAAAGGTAAATTTTCAACTAATTTTCTCCTCAAATTATGAATCTTCAGCTGGAATAGTTGAATTTACTATTTACAAAAAATATAAATTTTGCATCCACTGAGATTAATTTTCTGCAAATGACGAATTTTCCACAAGTTATATGAATTTTAAAAAAATAGTTTATTTTATTAAAATCAATATAAATTTTCAATCACATAGTTGAATTTTCATCAAAAAATGATCAAATTTAAACCAAAAACAGAATAGTGACATTTTCCGTTCGAAATGTGATTCTTAACCATAAAAATTGAATTTGAAGAAAAATAGTTAAATTTTCGGTAAAAAAATTCCTTTTCAGTAAAAGAAAAAACAAGTTTTCAATCAAATAGCTTATTTTTGAACCAAAGAAATAAATTTTTAATGAAAATGATGAATCTTCAATAAAACATTAATTTTTAACAAATGAGATTATTTTTCAACTAAGTAATTTTTTAACCATAAAGGTGAATTTTCAACTAAAATGATTAATATTTAACTGGAATACTTGAATTTTCAACCAAAAAGAAAAATGTGTAAACAAGGAAATTAACTTTCAAAATTAAAAAGCATTTTCTACCAAAAAAGAATTTGTTAATAATAAAACTATTAATTTTTTACCAAATAGTAGAATTTTCGTCCGAAAAGTTAAAATTTCTACCAAAAATAGAATAATCAAATGTTTTGTTAAAAAATTTTAATTCTTAACAAAAAGAAATCAGATTTTCGGAATAATTTTATTCGCAAAAAAGTGTAGTATTAAAACTTTTTTATACTCAAATCCTTTCAAATTTGAATTGTTGTAAGTAAATTTAAATAGTTGAAAAATTAATTATGTTTAAATTTTTAATTATACTTTTCTGAATTCAAACAATTTATTTTTAATTGCAAAATTAAAACTTATGAAATGGAAAAATTTAGCGTTCAACATGAAAATTCAGGAAACTAAAATTGTTACCTTTCAAAATTTTTAATTTCAAATAGTTTAAATTTTAACACTTCCTTTAGAATTATCATTCAATCATTAAATTTTGTAATAAAATATTTTTCAAATTGAAATGAT
Organism: Belonocnema kinseyi; assembly: GCF_010883055.1. Classification (NCBI taxonomy): domain Eukaryota; kingdom Metazoa; phylum Arthropoda; class Insecta; order Hymenoptera; family Cynipidae; genus Belonocnema; species Belonocnema kinseyi. Next base: position 86,003,054 of record NC_046657.1, read on the forward strand.
TTATTTGCCTAAATCTTCAACTAAACATCGGGCAATTTTAAAACATTGTTTTGAAAATTTAAAACAAAAAACCAAGATTACTAAAATATGGTTAGAATGCTTTGAATTTCAAAAATTTTCAAAATTGCTTTATATTTGCATCCAAAATTGTCCTGACATTTTTAATTTTTGAATGTAAAACTATAATACTGTGAAATTTGAAATTCAAAAACTCAATAAATTTAGCAATTTCAGAACAAAGATTTCGAATTTAAGCTTTTGAAGCAAAAAAGAAAATCTTTAGTTTTAAAGCCTCAAGAATTAAACTGTTTTACAATTGCAAATTAAATACTATAAATTTAAAAGATGATAAATGTTTTATTAATAACATGTATCATATAATTTAAATTCAAAGTGATTGGATAGAATTTTTTACTAAAAAAATAAGATTTCTTTGAATAAAAATCACTGTGATTTTCACAACACAAATTTGCAGAATTTTTCAATATCGCGAGAAATATTATAAAGCTTTTAAATTTAACGATTATACAAACTTTGAAAATATTCTTTCTAATTAGAAACTTTCAAAATTAATTAATTCAAACTTGAAGCATTAAAAATTAAGAATTCCCAACTTGGTTTAAAAGTTGAATAATTCTAACATTAGAATCTTGAAATTAATGTTTAAAAATAATTCATTTTTAAATTATGCATCGCTATTTTGAAAATTCAATTATTTTAATCTAAAGTGTAAAATTAATAACTTGAAAATGAATAATAAAGCAACTAAAAAATTGAAAGAGGACCTACATCCGTTGACTGGTAGTATTTTCAAAACAGAATCATTAAAACTTGAAAAAAGTAGAAACTTACTCGTCTTGTCCGAAAATCGCTCCAGTGAGTGCGTAGGGCGTGGATGGCTCAACCAATTTCATTGTCTCACTGAGTTTTGAGTCCTTGTAAACGTAAATTGAGAGAATAGGTCCGAAGATTTCTTCAGTAAAGATCTTATCCTTCGGGTTTTTCGTCACGACTATCGTAGGCTCGATAAAGTATCCACATCTGAATCAAACGAATACGAAAAATTCTTCATGAATTTTATAAATTTTTTTCTGTAATAAAATTAAAGCCTTTACACAAAATCAGGATGGCGATTCGACGGACAATTTCAAATTCCCGGCCAATTCTCGGTCAAGTTTTTCAAGTTTCCCAGACAACTAAAAGTAACATTCATATTTAACGCAAAACGCAAAAATTTCTTTTATTTTACACTCGACCGAAATGTCCGCCTTTTGCCCCTGAAAATAGAGGCGAAAATAGTATATATTTCACGCAAACCGAATTTGCGGGGTCAAAGTCAAATTAGCGGGGCGACAGTAAAATTTGAGGGGCGAAAGTGAAATTTACGGGGCGAGCGTAAAATTTTCGGGGCAAAAGTAAAATTACCGGGGCGAAAGTAAAATCAGCGGGGCGAAAGTAAAATTAGAGGGGCGAAAGTAAAATTTGGGGGGCTATAGTGAAATTTGCGGGGCGAAAGTAAAAAACCCAGCCGCGAGAAAAATCTGCTCCTTTCGCCCCTTGTTGCATAATTTACTATTAATTCACGACGTTCATTCTAAGCACCCTTTAACACAATATGCCCAAAAATTGCAAAATAAATAAATTTTAACACAAATACCTTAATTTTGCACTAAAAAACATCAATTTGTAACAAAGAGGGTTAAAAAAAAGTTCCATTTTCAACCTAAGTGCTGAATTTTCAACTAAAAATGATGAATCCACAACAGAAATAGGCTAAATTACATTTTTAATTAAAATATTACCTTCAACAAAAAAACTTTCAAACAAAAAAAATAACTTAAAAAAATAGTTACATTTTCAAAACAAAGTAATAAATTTTCAACTAAAATTGTAAATCTTTAACTGAAATAGTTGAACTTTTGTCCAACTAGGTGAATTTTCGACCAAAAAGATTAATTTTTACTAAAAAGGTGAATTTTCAAACAAAAACTGTCATTTTTCAACCAAAAATTTAATAATAAAATTATTGCTCAAAAAATAAATGTGCAACCAAAGAGATCAATTTTTAAATTAAATTCTGGGATGTTCAACTGGAATAATAGTTAGATTATCTGCTCAAATTAATAATAATTTTCAACCAAAAAAAGAAACAAATTTTCAAAAAAATAGTTCAACTTTCGGCAAAAGATTCCTTTTCATCCAAAGAAAAAAGAAGTTTTCAATACAATATCTCATACATAAACCAAAGAAATTAATATTGAATTGAAATGATGATTCTTCAACCAAAAAGATTATTTACAATTAAAAGAGTTCGACTTTCAACCAAGTAATTCTATTTCCAACTAAAGATGAATTTTCAACTAGAGTAATAAATATTTACCTGAAATACTTGAATTGTTAATCGAAAATAAAAATGTTTAAACAAGAAGATAAACTTCTAAATAAAAAGATCATTTTCGACCCAAAAAAATCGATTTTTTACTCAATTATGTGAATTTTCAACGAAATAGTCGAATTTTTAATTTAACAAGACAAAATTTCATCCAAATTGTTGAATTTTGAACAAGAAAATATTAATTTTCAACCAAAAATAGACATTCAAATTTTTAGTTGGAGGAATTAATGTTCAACCAAACTGATAAATTTTTACCTAAAATTATGAATCTTAAAACTGGAATAGGTGAATTTCAAACATGCCAAGAAAAAGAATTTTTAAGTATAAAGATTAATTTTCTACAAAACAGGCGATTTTTTCAAAAAGGACATACATTTTCATAGAACTAGTTCCATTTTTAAATAAAAAATATCAATTTTCAACTAAATAGTTGAATTTGTATTTAAAAAGTGCATTTCCAACGAAAAATAGAATGGATGGCCGTTTTAATCGAAGAAAAAATTCCCGTTCATCTCACGGTTGTTTCCCAATCGCAAACATTTTTCACAGTCAATGAAATTTAAAAAATCAAACTCTATTCTAAACATGTTTCCATTTAAAGTAATCAAAAATAAACAACAAAATATAATTTTGAACATTTTTAAAGTTCATTGCTCGATTTTTTAATTTAGAGTATTGAAAATGTTAACATGGATTTATATTTTTTGAATTTAATCTGAATCTTTGAACCCTACATATAATTGATAAAAGTTTTAAATTTGGCAGTTTATCTGCATTTCATTTTAAATATGTCAATTGAAAAGTGTCAGTACCGTCCATTTCATACGTATAAATAAATTTTTTAAAGTAATTTTAAGCTACACATATTAAAAAATACATTTTTTTTTAAACATCACAATGTTTTGAATTAGAAGTTAAATTATTATCATTATAAATAGTTTGAGCAGCCTTCACAAAACTTTAAAATTTTACTTCAAAATATTGAGAAATCTAGAAGTGGTTTTATATTTTTCCAAATTTAAAACCATTGTTGAAATTTTTTCAAATCGTTTAAATATATTTATAAATTAATATAATTTTTCCTATAAGTTTTAGAAAATCCTGCAAATTAAAAAAAAATCCTGAGAATTTGAATCTATAAATAACCATATGAACACTTATTATTTGTTGAAAAAATTAGAATAATCTTAAAGAGATATTTAGAAGTTTTAAAAATATCAAAATTAAATTTAGAACTTAAAATGATTTCAAATCATTTACACGAAGTTTGTGACCCGCAAAAATTGGGCTATTCGTACCGAAATTATGGTGTAAATACCCACAGCTGAATTTAAAACAAAATGCAGATTTTTTCAGATTTCAATAAAAAAATTTAGAAACTTCTTAATAATTGTGAAAGGCTTAAAAAGAATAAAACATTTTCTTAAGATTCTTAGAAAAATTGAAAATGATTTTTAATTTTTTATCGTAACAGAAAATTTAAAAAGATTTTAAGAGATTTCCACACTCACTCAAATTTGGTTTACAAATAATAAGTGTTCCATTGCTATTTATACGTCAAAATTTACCAATGTCACTTACAAATTAAACATTTTTTAAGCAGAACAATTTAAACGGCAACGTTAAAACTTTAGAAGCTCTTCGAAATTCTAGAGATTCAAAGCTTTCTATGTAAAACAATTCAGTTTGAAATTGTTTAATTTTACATATATTTATATTCAATTTACTCGTCTTAAATGAACAGTGAAATTTGTAATGACTAAGAAAAATAATAAAAATAATATATTAATCAATTTATTTATTCAATTTAATATAAAAAATAATATAAAGGATAAATATTTTATTGATGAATCATTAAAATTGTTATTTAAAAATAAAATTATCGGAGTAAATGATATTATATTAATTTCAATTCGTATTAAGACTTTTGAATTCAAAGAGTTACAATCTGGAAATTCTCCAATTTTGAACGGATTTAGAATCGCTTTATCCAATCATTATTCAGTTTTTTATGCTTTGATTATTTACAAAACTGTTAAAATCAAACTTGGGCTACTGGAATAGTTAAACTTTTAGTTTAAAAAATTGATTTTCAATGAAGTAGTTACACTTTCAACCAGGGATGAATTTTCAATTTAAATGATGAATCTTCAACCAAAAAGTTAATTTTTAACAAAAGAGTTTAACTTCCCAAAATTAAATTAAATTTTTTACTACAGAAAGACGAATTCAGAATGAACAATGTAACTTCTTGAAATTTTCTTGGAACTTCTTCTGGAAACTTTAAAATTATGACAAAATTCTCAGGAATTATTTTAAATTCCTGTCTTCTAAATCCAAATTTATTTATTTTAAAAAATCCCCGCTCCATGTAAAAAATTCCCTGTTCCAAGTGAAATTATATTTATTTGCGGAAACTCTCTGTCCTAAAATAAAAACGATAATTAATTACTAACATTTCCTGTTCCAAATCAGTATGAATAAGAAGTAAGCGAATAAAAAGTGGTAAATCCAATCTTAGAAAAAATTTTAGAAAACTATTGTTCCAGTATGTTTAAAATATAAATAAAAAATTATGATTTAATTAGAGTAAACTAAGATTATCTGAAAAATCTGCGACTCTAGATATAGTAGAAATCGCTTTGCTAATCCCGGTTTTTAAATTTATTTCCCGGTTTTTTTCAGGGGTCAATAAAGATCCCTGTAATTTCACAGTCTTTCTCGGTTTGCGGTTCAAGCCGCCACCCTGAAAATACAAAATTAATTAGTTGAAACTGAAAGAAACTCACGAATCGTCGTAACCACCTCCACCAATGATTTCCAAATCTGGAGACTTTTTCGCGTGCTCGATGTAGCCTGTAATTCTTTCAAAGGCCCGCTTGTCAATTACAGCGCCAATGAAATTTTTGAAGTCCCGAACATCTCCTACTTTTAATTTGTCATGAGTGGCTAGAAGTCCCTCCTTAATCTGTAAAATAATTGTATTAATCAATTTTTTTTAATTCAGGTACTTTGAGAGATTTGTTTTGACTGGATTAATTTTTTGAGAAAGTAGGGTAATAAATTCTATTATGTAACATTAATGTATATTCTATATTCCTAAGAATTTTCAACAAGAAAAGGACAATTTTTCATCAAATAATTGTAGTTTCAAGCCAAAAAGACGAATATTTTAGAAGACAGTTAAATTTTCAACCAGAAAATTTGAACTTTCTACGAATTTTTTTCTTTTACAATTTATAACCAAATAGTAAAATTTTTAAATAAAAGAGATCAATTCTGGACCAAAAAGATAATAGCAGAATTTTCAATTAAAAAGAATTAACTGTCAAACCTAAGAGATGAATTTTTAAGAAAATAGTTGAATTTTAAAGAAAACAATTAAATTTTCAACCAAAAGTAGAAATTGTAACAAAAAAAAAGATAATGATAAATTAGGTTAATAGATCTATATTAATTTTAGCTTTTCAATTCAAAAGAATTAAATTTCAACTATAAAAGACTAATTTTCAACCAAAAATGATGATTTTCTACCAAAAGATGAATTATCAATCCAAAAGAAGAAAATTTCTGTAAAAAAAGACGAATTTGCAACAAAACTGTTGAATTTTCGACAAAAAAATATTACAATTCAACAAAATAGTGGAATTTTCAACAAAAAAATATTACAATTCATCAAAATAGTGGAATTTTCAACAAAATAATTACATTTTCAAGCAAAAGTAGAATCTTCAAAAACAACAAAAACACGATGATTTCTGACTTTAATTCAAAATAAATCAATTTCGACCATAAAAGATGAGTTCTTACCCAAAAAAGATGACTTTTCCACCAAAAGATGAATTTTCAATCCTAACGGACGAAATGTCTATCAAAAAGGACGAATTTTCAACCAAAAGTAGATTTTTTAACAATAAAAAAACGATGATTTCTGACTTCTCAATTCAAAATAAATCAATTTCGACCATAAAAGATGAATTCTCAACCAAAAAAGACTAATTTTCAACCAAAAATGATCATTTTTCTACCAAAAGATGAATTATAATTCCAAAAGGACAAATTTTCTATTCTAAAGATGAATTTTTAACAAAACTATTGAATTTTCGACAATAAAATATCGAAATTGAACCAAATAGTAGAATTTTCAAGAAAAAAATTACATTTTCAACCGAAAGTAGAATTTTAACAAGAAAAAAAGATGATTTCTGACTTTTCAATTAGAAATAAATATCGACCATAAAAGATGAATTCTCAACCAAAAAAGACTAATTTTCAACCAAAAACGATCTTTTTTCTAACAAAAAATTAATTATAAATCCAAAATGATAAATTTTCTATCCTAAAGATGAATTTTCAACAAAACTGTTGAATTTTCGAAAAGAAACTATTCTAATTCAACATAATAGTAGAATTTTCAACAAAATAAATTAATTTTCAACCAAAAGTAGAATTTTCAACAACAAAAAAAGGATGATTTCTGACTTTTCAATTCAAAGTAAATAAATTTCGACTATAAAAGATTAATTCTCAACGAAAAAAGAATACTTTTCTACCAAAAGATAACCTTGGATCCGAAAGGACGAAATTTCTATCCAAGACGAATTTTTAACAAAACTGTTGAATTTTCGACAAAAAATATTACAATTCAAGAAAATAGTGGAATTTTTAACCAAATATATAGAAAGATTTTTAAACAAAAAAGATTAATTCTGAAACAGAAATATAATAGCAAAATTTCGATTTTTAAAGAATTGACTGTCAACTCTAGAGATGAATTTTTAAGAAAATAGTTGAATTTTCAAGAAAAGAATTAAATTTTCAACCAAAAGTTGAATTTTTCACAATAAAAAAATATATTTTGGTTTTTCGATTAAATGTAATTAAATTTCAACCATAAAAGACTAATTTTCAACCAAAAAAGATGACTTTTCTACCAAAAGATGAATTATCGATCCAAAAGGACAAAATTTCTATCCAAGAAGACGAATTTTCAACAAAACTGTTGAATTTTCGACAAAAAAATATTACAACTCAACAGAATAGTGGAATTTTCAACCAAAAGTAGAATTTTTAACAAGAAAAGAAAAGATGATTTCTTACTTTTCAATTAAAAATAAATTAATTTCGACCAAAAAAGATTATTTTTCAACAAAATAGTGGAATTTTCAACAGAATAATTGAATTTTCAAACAAAAGTAGAATTTTTTAACAGCAGAAAATATTAATTTTAGCTTTTCAATTGAAAAGAATTAAATTTCAACCATAAAAAACTAATTTTCAACCAAAAATTATGATTTTTCTACCAAAAGATTAATTATCAATCCAAAAGGCCAACATTTCTATCCAAAAAGACGAATTTTCAACAAAACTTTTGAATTGTAGACAACAAAATAGTGGAATTTTCAACAAAATACTTAATTTTTCAATCAAAAGAAGAATTTTTAACGAAAAAAATATATCATTTCTGACTTTTCAATTTAAAATCCGAAAGGACAAATTTTATGTCCAAAAGACAATGTTAAAAAAACTTTGGAATTTTCGACAAAAAAGATTATTTTTCAACCAAATAGTTGGGTTTTCAAGAAAGTAATTCGATTTTCAACCAAATATGTAGAAATATTTTTAAACAATTGAGATTTATTCTGAAACAGAAATATAATATAGACTTTTCAGATAAAAATAATTTACTTTCAGCCAAACAAGATAAATTTTCAAAAATATAGTTAAATTTGAAGCCAAAAAATGGATTTCTAACAAATTAGTTTATCTTTTAACAAAGTAGTTCTATTTTCGACCAAGAAGAATGACTATTTAAGAAAATAGTTGCATTTTGAAATGATAGTTAAATTTTCATTAAAATAGCAGAATTTGTAATCAAAAGAGATGAATTCTGAACAAAAAATATAACGTTAGACTTTTTTAATGAAAAAGAATTCAATTCCAACCAAAAAAAGACGATTTGTCTACCAAAAGAAGAATTTTCAATCCATAAGAACCGATTTTCTATCCAAAATTTAAAGGTTCAAAAAAAAGTTGTATTTTAAAGAAAAAGAGGTGAGTTCTGAACGAAAAATAGTTAGGCAAAATACACTTTTAATACTAAAATATTAAAAAAGAAATTGCATATTCCCGTAACCATATAAGAGGTCAAATTTAAAAAAAATACTTATCAATTTGTGACATTAGCTTGCTTACAGAAAATATGTTTTTTTTTTAACTCGACTGAAATTAAAAAATACATTTAAAATATTTAAACCACGTATAAATTTTATACACTATACTCTGTTTAAAATTTAATATTTCAGAATATTAAATATTCTCAATTTTTATATATTTTTAAAAATTATAAAATTACAGTTCAACAATTTTTGATAATAATTTTCAGAGGCCAAAAAAATTCTTTTTAGTTATAATGAAGCAGATATTAAAAAACAAAAGTATCATAATTGAAAATCAATAAACTTAAATAAGCTAACGCTAAAGTTATTTATAATTTTAGCAAAAAATTATTTTTCTTACATTTACAGGTATAAGGAATTGAGAAAATATACTTTTACCCTACTGTTGATATTTTCATGTAGAAAATTAAATTATAATCTGTTATTCGTAAAAATTAGACATTTTTTTGTCTTTCAACTGATCTAAAAAATATAGTATGTGACAAACTTTAGTATACATAATTTTTTATCATATTTATGATAAAATATTCTCAAACTTTAATTATACTTTACTTTATAGTTTTGTTTTCGGACATTCTTAAGCTATTGGATACATTATTTCAAAATTTTCACCAGAAATCCAAAATAAAATGTGTATCTCTACCTTGGATATTTCCATTGCAATTTCAATTGGTTAATGTTAGTTAACAATAAAATATGATACCTCTTGATCGGTCATTTTTAATTTTCAGAATTGTTTAAAAATTGTAAATTGATGGCATACACTTTTTTCACGAATTTAATTTTTTTTCTGTGAGAATATCATATTTTTAAAGTCAATATTAAAAAATATTATATAAAATTATTATAATAATAATAATTATTATTATTTATTATTATTATTATAATTAAATTATATAAAAAATCCCTGAAAATTCCATGTTTTTCAGATATCTCAAATTGTGTACAGAAATAATTGTTAATAGTACGAAACAATTCAAATTTTTTATATTCTTAAAACAATTGACTTGGAATCTGTATAAAGTTTCGCAAGTTTATTATAAATTTATTTATTAATTTATTAATTATTTTATATTTCAGACAAAAAAGATGTGAATTTTTAATCAGAAACAGGGGAATTCAAACAAAAAATACGACTTTTTAACATGAGTTGAATTTTCAACTAAAAAAGATTTTTCAGTGAAGACAGAGAAAAAATTGCAAACAAATAGTTGAATTTTCAAGAAAAAAATATTAATTTTCCTACAAAAGGAATGATTTTTTAATAGAACACCATGACAAAGTTTTAATTTCAAATATTTTTTAATATTGGGAAATAATTATGTTTTTAACATTTTGCTACCGCACTATAATTTGTCAATTTTTGCACATCATCAAAGACTTTCAAAGGAAAATTAAAAATTGTTAGGCCTTATTTTTAGTAGATTCAAGAACATTTTTTTTAATTTTTGTAGGATTTAAAAAAATGTTGGCAAAAATTTAAATTAGTTCTAAAGATATTTTCCAGTTTTTAAGCAATTCAAAAATAATTTCAAATTGTTTTTTAAAAAATGTAGATTTTTGAAGATTTAAAAATAATATTTAGAAACTTTTCATGGATTTTGAAAGTTTTTAAAATAATCGATTTTTTTCTTATATTTGTCAGCCAGACATTTTATATAAAAATTCGAAAATTTAAAGCATTTTTGAACATTTTGATACCACTTTACAGGATACGAAAAAAGATAAATAGAAAAAAATTTGTGGATTCAAAGAATGATCTAGAAATTTTTTACTAATCACTTTTTGATAAGAAGCGTAGTTTTGGCTTAAATTCGTAAAAGATAGCACTAAGAATAAAAAAATTAAATTTTTAAACAAATGAAACAAGGTACGAAAAAAAGACAACATTTTGCACCTGAAAAAGAACTAAAAATTTCTTATTAATCATTTTTCGATAGGATGTGTATTGTTGTTTTAATATTGAAAAATTAATTTAACACTAAAAAATTTAATTTTTGGAAAAACGACGCAAGGTTAGAAAAAAATACGAGAATACAAAACTTTGCATTCAAAAAAGATTTACAAATTTGTTTGGAAACACTTTTTAATAGGACGCATAGTTTTTTTAGCCGTAAGAAAGAAAATTAAAATGAGAGAATTAAATTATTCGACAAACGACAAAAGCTTTAAAAAAAATTAATAGAAAGCAGACACGCTTACCCAAATTAAAACTGCAAATTTCTCATTAATACTATTTGATAGGAAGCGTATTTCTTGTTTTAATCGTAAAAACTAGCATTGAAGATAAAAAAATAATAAATAAATACATTTTTGTGAAATAATCTTTAATATTTTAACAAGGATGATTGGTAACACTGAGCACAATTCCAAATACATTTTTTTTAAGAGCGAGACGATATTCATTGCAAAAATAATAAAAAATCTGAAGAAAAAAAAACCCCGGTTTTAAAAAAATTCCCGACTATTTCCCCATAATCTAATAAAATAGTTGGGATTGAAAACGTCCTTGATATTAACGACAATCGGTTAAAAATAAATAGAAATAAAAAACCTAAATTTATAATGGTACATCTTTTTTTATTTGTGTTTGGAATAGAGTCAACATCAATCAATTTTTCATGATTAGATGACGTAAAACGATGTCTCGTTAGCAGAAAATAGAAGACTTTGGTGAACTGCCAAAAATTCGTGCTCTTTATCAATTTAGAAGTGATAGTTATTTTTAACTATCGTTGGGCTTTTTATAAGACTGAGAATGTCCTTTGGCTTTTAACCAGAATTTATGTAAGACGGGGTCGAAATTCTAATGTGAGAAATCATTTTTTTCAAACTTCAAAAACGAAGAGAACATTTACAAAAAATGATTTTTCTGTTGCATTCATTATTTTCAAAAAATGCTTGAGTTGAAGTAATTTGAATTTGTAAATGTCCATATATAAACACTCGTTTTAATTTTAAAGTTAGCACAATTAAACAAAAAAGTAGTCCGAATCTCAATTTGCATAAGTCTTTTTTTTTATAATATGTGAAAAAATGGTTAGAAAAAAGCGTTGATTATCGATTCAAGATAATGCGATGCCTTTAATACACATTGAAATTATTTTTAGCTTAAATACAATTTATATACACATGTAAAATTATTATTGTCGAAAAATTGGTTAATTATATTAACTGGAATTAATTTATTAAATTGCTTTTCACTATTGTTTTTTAATTTTCTCAAAAATGGTCTGATTGAAAATAACATTTTTTGTATTTTTTACCCATACCTCTTTTTAAAAAATCATTTTTATTGACTTAATAATTTTTTAATTTTTTATTTCAAGGTGCATATTAAATCGGGTCGAAAAACAAAAACCAAAAAAAAACTGATAGTTTTGATATTTTCGTGCACATTTTTTTTTAAATTGATTTCGGTGTTTGTATCATGTTGAACTATCATTTTTTTAAGTTGACTCAAATATATTTACAACATTTCATGGCGTTTTACTGATGTAAGTACAAAAATAAATTTCTTTTAGCTTTGTAATACTTTTAAACTTTAAGAAAACAACTTTCTGTTTTTAGAAACGACTTGATAATTTTAACAATTCAAAATATTGAGACGAAAAATGGTGGCCAAATCAAAATTTCAAACATTCTTGTTATTACAGTTTTATTTATTAATTCGAGAAAATAACAATTTTGAATAAATAAAAAATGACAAAACATTAGGCTTCAAGGGAATTTCTGTTATTGATTTATCATTTGAGTATTAAATTAAATTATATGAATATTTGAAAATTAAATTACATAAATGAAACAGAGTAATAAGCTTTTTTGTAAATATTGAATTGGCCGAAATTTTAGATTTTTTCAATATTTTGGATTTTTTAATATATACAAGCACACAGCAACACAATCTGCAATCATTGGAATTTTCTGCTTACCAGTTTATTCTGTATTAGAATTAGAATTTTTAGTTTATGTCGAATCATCACAGTTAGGCCACCAAAAATCGAAGTTCATTTTTTTTCACAATAAAATACATCTTTTAATAGACTTTATGTTCCAAAGGAACATTTTTCTTGTTAATGGATAAACAAATTTTGATGATTTTTACATTAAAATTTTTATGAAAAAACATACATTCCAGAAGTCTTTCTTCCGAATATAAAAAATTGAATTTATTTTTAAAAATATCACTTTTTTATAAACAAATTAAAATTAATTCAAAAGAATAGTAATTAGTATTATTTATTTTGAATAGAATGAAGTACAACATGCTCTTAAACGCTCGCTTGTCAGACTAAAAAATTTGTATCTCGTTAAACAATAGAATCTACTTACATAGTATTTCTTTTCGCATTTTTTACAACAAAAAATAAGGAATAATATGCAGGCAAATGTTGTCTCTTAAGAGAACAAAAATACAATTTTTTTATAAACAATTGGTAATTTTTAAAATAAATTCAATTTTTTATATTTTTATATTTATATTTTTATATTTTTTATATTTTATTTTGTTGCAACCAAAATCTGGAGAAATCTTTTCGATTGTAAGGGCTATTAAAAAATTTATTTCGCAGCGAAAAAACTACTTTCGATTTATGTTGGCCAATGTGTGATAATCTGTCCTAAACTAAAAATTTTCACTGTGCCAAACAATTTGTTTTTAGGAAGTTGTAAAATACTTCGTTACATTTAAAAAATTTTAATTTGACCGCTATTTTTTATTTGTTTATTTTGTATTTTCAAATTTATTTATTGATTTCTGAAGCCAAAAATTTTGCTTTCCCGAAGTTTAAAAGTATTACGTTGAATACTATGGGCAGAATGCATTTTTTAGTTTTTTAATTAGTCAATAACTTTCATAAATAGCTTTTTTGGGGGCCTATTGCCGCTAATTAGAGTAAGCGCATAAAAAAATAATAAGGACCACCCTACTGTAGCGTAATCTTAGGAATGATTTTTTTATGTTATTTTGAATTCAAAATCTGATTTTTGAATTTTTTTATTTGGCCTGAACAATTTCAATTTTTGTGAGTTAGGCTGTTTTAGTTTGAGACTTCATTAGTGTGATAATTCTCACAGATTTTTATTAAAAAATTATGTTAACAGGAACTTACGTATTTTTGCGAATACAGGAGGGCCATTTTAATCAAAGAAAAAAATCTGGGTCATTTCTCGGTTCGAAAACATTTTTGAAGGTCACTAAAATTGAAAAAATGGAAATCTAAATCTAAAGAATTTTCCACTCGACGTAATAAAACCTGAGCTACAAATTAATGGTAGAATTTTTGAATTTTAAACTTTAAAAATTGAAGTTTAAAAGTTTTTTTATTCAAAAATTGTGTTTTTAAATATTCATATAAAATAAAAGCTACTCACATTTTTGAACTGAGAAATTTTAAATTAACTGTAGTTAAACTGCTGGATAAATTTTGTTTAACTTTTATAAATTGTAGAGTTCAAAAATGCAGATTCAAAATCTTGAAAAATGTACATGTTTTACATTACATCACATTTTTTATTATTTTTGAAATTTTTTTAGAACCTCTAAACATCTTTTTAAATTATTTGAATTTTTCCTAGAATTTTTTTTTAATTCTGCCAAAAAAAATATTCCTAAAATCTTCCACAATAATTTTTCACAATTTTGTAATTCTTTCTAAATAATTTTTAAATCTTCTCTTGATATTAATATTTCAAAATTTAAAATCATTTACAATTGTGCTCGAAATCTTAAGGAAATAAATTTTATTCCTTCACTCCTAAAGCCTTTCACAATTCTTAAAAAGCTTATAAATTTTCTGTTAAAATTTGCAAAAACCCTATATTTTGCTTTAAATTAGGCCGGCCGTGGACTCTTCGTTTGCATTATTTGAAATCATTAAAAATTCTTAAATAATTTAGAATTTTTTCTAAACTTGTAAAAATTTCTCTAACTTACTCAATTTTTTTCTAAGAATAATAGGTGTTCAACTGTTATTTATATATCGAAATTCATCAATTTGACTTATAAATTACGTTTTTTTTAATAGAACAATTAAAAATGTATCGTTCAAAATTTAGTTGTTTTTTTTAGTTTTGAATAGTTAATCTATGATTACTGACTTTAAATGAACAATCAGATATTACTAAATATTAAGCAGTTCTTTTTTCTAATTAAAATGTTAAAAATTGAATGGCTTGAAAGCGGAACATTTTGGACTATAACAATATTTGAGATTTAATAAAAACCTTTAATTATGAATATATTATTTTTAGGTTACTTTAAAAATGAAAATAGTTTATAAAGTTTCAATCGGACATTTACATTTGTTTAAATAATAAGACTTTCAAATTAAAACAGTTTAACTTTTAACGTTAAAATCTGGAAATTCGTAAGCGGTAAACTTATTCCGAATCGTCTTGCAACAACAATTATTATTCACTTTTTAATTCTGAAAGTACAGTTCCTTTTTTTTAAATAATTAATTTATATTCAGAGTTGAACCACAAAAAATATTTTTTATCCAAAATCTTCTACTTCAAACGCATGTTACTTTTAATTCTTAAGTCTTTAAAAATGCAGTTTAAATTCTTTTAATTAAAATGGAAGCTTAAAAATTAATATATAAAATGCAACATTTTTAAATTAAAAGATTTTCGAATTACGAATTCTAAACTGAATGATATCATAGTTGGAAAAAATAGCAATTTAACTAATCATTTAATAAATGGTTGAAATCAAAGTTGAACAAATTTTTTTTCCTGAAAATTTGTAAAACTCCCAGTTAAAAAATAAATTCCCAATTATTTCCCGGTCCAGCGGCCACCCTGGAGTAACATTTTTTATTGGAAATTATTATTATTATTAACTTTTCTTATGCTTATATATTAAAGTTTTTCAAAAGTGTCTGCTTCAAATTGATGAAGGAAGTTTGTATTGAAAGAAAAATAGGTATTTTGAATCTCATCTTTTGATATTTTTGATAGGGTGGCCACTGTTTTTCAAATTTCCATCTCCCGACTTTCTCCCGGTTCTCCCGGTAAATATTCGTGATTTATCCCGATTTATAAAAAAATCAAATTCCTTAGCGAAACCCAGTTTTTTCACATATATGATCAATTGCGAAAATCGATGAGCATCAGCAAACCCTTTTGCAAGAACTCAATTGTCGCAAATCGCGCGTTCACGTACCTGGATTTTTATTTCCTAACATGAAAAATATGCAAATTTAAAAATCAATTTTAAAACCAATTTTTCAACATTATATTTCAAAAAATTGTAGCAATAATTAATCATTTCGAATTGAAGGCTTCGGAAAAGGAAAAAATTATTGCACAATTTTGAACGATTTAATAATAAAAGGGAATGAAATTGTATAATTTATAGATCGAAGCCCTCCAAAGTAAAAAATTTTATTTTAAATTGAAGAATTACGAAATTTAATGATTAGATATTAAAAATTGAGAAAATTGGGCAATTTTAAAAACCGAGGAAATAAAAAACTGAAAAATTTTTGATTTGAACAATTATAAAATCAAAGCGATTAAGATTTGACAATTAATATTTAAAACTCAACTATATCTTTCAAAGTCAAAGCTTATGAAATTCTAGAATTTTAAATTGTTATTAAATAACGAAATAATAATTTAAAATTTATACTAATTAAATAAATTTTTATAATACAAAAGAATTAATTCAATTATACTAAATAAACTTTCAAACTAAAGAGTAATTTTTCCTTCCTGTATCAATTTTAGTTAGGCAGTTTAATTTTTGTCTTTTTGTCATTTCAAACCCAATTTTTAATTTATTAATATCAAATCTTCCTTTCGAACTATTATTAACACTTGAAATTTTCCAATTAAATATTTTCCAATTTCAAATGATTTATTAGTTTAAGTCTTCACCAAAAAAATCAAAAAATTTAAAGATATTACTTTGAAAATTCAAATAAATAATAAACTACAAGAATGCTGCAATATTATTCTATTTTTTGAAATTGTACAATCTTAAGCGTTTCAATTCGAGATTGCTTTATATTTACATCTAAAATGATCTAATTCAAAACTGACTATCAAGGCCTTTATTACGAAATTTTTGAATATGTAATAGCGAAATGGTGTTGTCATTTTGAATTAAATTAAAATTATAGAAATTTTAAAGATGGTAAATATATTATTAATAACTAGCATATCATGTGGTATTAAGTGACATTCAAAACGGAAAACATTGTGAACCTTTAAATTTTAATTATTTTAAAAACTTTAATAATGATTTGCTTTCTAATTGGGCACTTTGAAAAAATTACAAAACGCATTAATTATGAAATACGGGAAATCACCCGGTGTAAATTTTTCTCCCAACTTTCTCCCGATTTTCTCCCGATTTTCTCCCGGTTCTCCCGATTCTCCCGGGTTGGTGGCCACCCTGCTCACTGAACTCGATAGGTTCTTCGTAGAAGTCTGTACTTTTAGGATTAAGAACTTTATCAGAGTTGGCGATTTCAAATTCCCGGTTATTTCCCGGTCAAGCTTTTCAATTTTCCCCGTGAACTCAAAGTAACGTATTCACATTTGTCGCAAAATGCAAACATTTATTTAAGATCTTATCATTAAATATAAAATAAGTCCTACAGTCCGTTATGTAATTTCAGTACGGTCCCGGTGTTTGTCCTGATCGTAAACATTTTTCACGGTCAATGAAATTTAAAAAATGGAACACTAAAGCTACAAAATTTCCAACTTGAAGTAATAAAAACTGAGCTGCAAATAAAAGCACTCAAAACAAACTGTTAAATTTTGAACTTTTAAAATTGAAATTTAAAAGTTTTCATTACAAAAATATTGTATTTAAATGCTCAATAATTTACACGTATAAAATTGAAGATACTAACATTTTTCAATATAAAAAAATATAAATTCACGTTATCCATTTCAATGATCTAAATTAAAAAATCAATCAATGAACTTTAAAATTTTCAAAATTATATAATTTTAAGGAATTTTAAGCTAGAAACATCAAATATTGAAAAATTGAAAAAGTTGTAACTGAACTCTTCTGGAATTAGAAATGCAATTATTTTCTTTTTAAATAGTTTGAACATCCTTAAAAAGATTCAAAATTTAACTTCAAAATCTTGTGCAATCTAGAAGTTGTTTTAAATTGGTTTTAAATTTAAAATTATTTTGGAAATTTTTTATGAACTTGGAATTATCTGTCAAAATGAATTGAATTTTTTCTACAATTTTAAGAAAATCCTGCAATTTGTAGAAAATTTCTTTAAAATTTAGATTTATAAAAAAAATTGAACATTTATTATTTTTATTATTTCAAGAATTGTAAAAGGCTTCAAAGGAATACAAACGCTTTTTAAGATTCCTAAAAAAATTAAAAATAACTTTTCATTTTGAAAAATTATTTTAAGAGAATATTTAAAAAGTTTTTCAAAGATTTAAACAAAATTTTCAAAAAAGATTCTAGAAGATTTTAAGAAAACTTTCTAAAATTTGTATGATAATTTTTTATCTTATTAAAACTCCTAAATATCTCTTAAAATTACTCAAATTTCTTCTAAAAATGTTTATTTGTAAATTATACATCAAAATTTAGGAATTTCACTTACAAATGAAGCATTTTTCAAATACAACAATTAAAATTGCAACGTTCAAAGTTTAAAGGCTCTTCGAAATTTTAACGATTCCAGGTTTTCTATGTCAAACAAGTCAGTTAAAGATTCTTTCCTTTTAAATATTTGGTTTCAATTTACTTGTCTCAAATAAAAATTCAAATATTGCTAAATAAACAATAATTAATCTTTTTTTAATTAAAAATTTCAAATTGAATGGGTTAAAAATTGAATATTTTAGACTGAAACAATATTTTAAATTTAATAAAATCCTTTAATTAAGAATATATTATTATGAAGTTATTTTTAAGTTGAAAAAAGTTTATAAACTTTCAGTTACACGTACACATTTGTTTAATGACTAAGACTTTCAAATTGAAACCATTTAGGTTTTAACGATAAAATCAGAAAATTTCTAAATTTTGAACTGGTTTGAAATCGTTTTTGTTCACTTTTTATTACTTAAAGTGCAAATAAATTTAAACAATTTATTTATTAAATAAAAATGTTTTTTATTCAAAATCGCCGCATCAAAGGCTTTTATTTTTTATTTGTTTAAGTATTTAAGAAAGAATTTAAAAATTCTTTAAATTAAAAATGTAAGTTTAGAAATAGAAAATAGAAATAGAAAATAGAAGACAGGAGCTAAATCTTCAACTCACCTTCGGCCAAAGTGATTCTGGAACATACATTCGGCTGCAGGCCGAACATTTCTGTCCATTATACTCAAAAGAACTTCGTATGGTTCCCATCACAATGGATTCGGCATCCGCGCTCGGATGCACAAAATGGAAATTTTTCCCCCCGCACTCGCCTATAAGTTTTGGGTAATTTCTGTAGTTGTTGACATTCTGGCCAACTTGGGACCAGAGTCGATTAAAGGTCGGCACCGAGCCGGTAAAATTAATTCCTGAGAGGTGAGGTGAGGACGTTATCGTGTCACCAAAGTCCGGACCGAGAGCGGGAACGAAATTAACCACACCTGGTGGCACGCCAGCTTCTCTGCAGATTTTAAAAATCCACCAATTCGATAGTATTGCTGTGTCCGAGGGTTTCCATAAAACTGCATTGCCCTAGAACAAAATAAAACGAAATTTTCTAAAGGAGGAGAACAGATAATTTTTGATCGTGGGAATCTCTCAATTTTAGAGAAACAAAGTAAAATTGTAAATAGGATCAAAATAACAGCAGCTCTTGTTCGCTGGTTAAGTATTTTCTTTTCTCGAATATTTAATTCTCTTTTATTGATTAGCTTATAATTGCGCAGTTGAATTCACTCAAGCCATTGATTTTCGCATTTCATATTTAAAATTACTGTTTCGTTAATTCTGGTTAAAATAATTCAAAATAAGATAAGTTTTTCAACGTTTAATAGGTACATGGGGCATTATTTCTGAATTTACGCAAAATGCGCCAAACAGTCCTATTGGATGGAACATAATGGGAAAAGTTTTTTGCCATCGGGACAAATATTTAACGATAAAAAAAATATTTAACGTAAAAAGCGCTAAAAGTTTAAAATATACGTTATTGCTTTTAACATATTTTTAATGCTTAATTTCTTCTTTTTTCTCATATAAATATGCCAGTAGGCGATCACTAAGGTCTTGGCGATAACTAGGCGTTTTGCCGTTTCTTTGGTTTATTTTTAAACTCAAGAGAAACCTGAGCTTTTTTCGCTCAAAACCCTAAGTTTAGAAAATGGGCCGAAAATTCTTCATTTATGAAAAAAAGATGTGTCGATGATTGAAAACGCTTCTTATTGGGAATGGTTAAACTGTACTCCGCCATCTGGTGACACAAATCAGAACTAGAAAGAATGGGTACGATTTTAAAGGTGTGCATTAATTTTTGCATAAAAGTGTTTTCACGATTTTTGTCGTGGAGTTTTAAGTAATTGTTGGATACTAAAAGTAAGTCTTTATCGGAAAAAAGGGATGTAGATGGATTTTACATCTTATAAGGCGAAGAAAAATATTTTTTACAGAAATATCTGTCCAACTATGATTTCCATCCTTTTTTAAAATACAGTTTCAGTTGATCAACTGTGAATATAAATTAATAATGATTTTAAAATCTAAACTGTTCTTTAAGATTTAAAAAGTGAATAATAAATAACTTTACAAGAAGATTCAAAATCAGTTCGAAATTTTCGAATTTCCCGTTTCTAACGTTAAAAATTATGTAAACTATTTTAATTGGAAAGTATTATTAGTTAAACAAATGTAAATGCCCAATTTAAGCTTTATAAACTATTTTCACTTTTAAAATTACTTCAAAATAATATATTTATAAACAAAGGCTTTCATAAAATTTCAAATATTATTTCAGTCTAAAATATTCCATTTTTAAACCATCCAATTTGAAATTTTTTAATTGAGAAAAATAAGAATTACTTAATATTTAGAGATATCTGAATGTTTATTTAAAATCAGCAATTGTATTTAAATATTAAAAACTAAATTTTGAACGTTACATTTTAATTGTTCTAATTGAAAAAAAATTAATTTGTAAGTAAAATTGTAGAACTTCGATGTATAAAGAACAATTGAACACATATTATTCTTTTAAAAAAATCAAGGAAGTTGAAGAAATACTTAAAAGTTTTGAAAAAATTCAATTAAAATTTGAAATGATTTGAAATAATTTTATAAATGTGTGTACGTGTAACGCCAAAATGTAGATTTTGGCAGATTTCGAACCAAAAATTTAAAAGATTTTTAATAGTTTGGAATGGCCATAGAAGATTAAAAAACATTTCCTACGGAAATTAATAATGATTTTTATTTTGAAAAGATAATTTTGAGAGATTATTCAAAAAGATTTAGAAAGATTTACAAAATTAAACGTGAATGTGGAAGAATCTAAGGAAATTTGTTTAATTTGGCAGAAATTCAACAACAAAAAAACATGGAGAAAAAAAAGATTAATTTTAAAGGATGTTTAGAAGTTCTGAAATAATTTCAAAAATATTTAAACAAATTGAAAATAAAAAAAATTCAGTTCTTTCAAGATTTTTAAAAAAATGTTTAATTCATTGATTGATTCTTTAATTTATACTTTAGAGCATTGAAAATCATAACGCGGAATTATATATTTAGAACTGAATCTGAATCTTTGAACTCTACAATTTATAACATTTAAAACATTTATTTTGCAGTTTAACTGCATTTAATAACAAATTGTTCAGTTTAAAAGTGTTAGTAGCTTCCATTTTATATGTGTACATTATTTTAGAAGATTTAAATTCAAGAGTTCCACTTTGAGCTATTGCATTTTCAGCTCAGTTTTTGTTAATCTAAATGCAAAAATTGTTAGCTTTAGAATTCAATTTTTTAAATTTCACTGACCGTGAAAAATGTTTGCAAACCGGAAAATGACCGGGAATTTTTTTCTTGGATTAAAATGGCCACCCTAAATCGTCTATTATTCGTATTCTTCGCATAATATCGATAAAATGTGTCGCTACGTACATTAATTAAAGTTTATTCAAACTTTAATTCATTGAAGCTTACATGAAATAGTGAAATAATTATTTTTTCTTGAAACCTATTTGACAAAAATGTGTTTTTTCACTGTATAATATGGAAATTCTATTTAAATTATTTGTTTTTTTAATGAAGATTTGTTTTTAGTACTTAATCATTATTGCATACTTCACCAAACTATCGTAAAAACACTGTTATTCAAAAATTAATTAACAACTTTAAAATTGTACCTACTATTTCTGGTTCCAGTTTTGGGCACCAGGTGGCGAAATGGTAGACCACTATTCCCAATATCAATAAAAAATGTGATCTACAGTTTCAATATGATTTCTCAAGCCTTTTTCATTGATTACAAGCATTTTTTGAGATAGAAAAAAACCATATTGGCCTTCAGAAATAAAGGACAAGAATAAATTGCACTTTTTAGCGAATTTCGAAGATTATTTTTCCCTTCATTTCAAGTTTAAAAAAGTTGAAGCTGTTTCCTTTAAAGCTCTTGAAGTAAAAAAGTGAATTGATAATTGTTTAATTTTTTAAATAATTTTTAAATTTTCACTTTCACGGTGTTTAATTAAATATCCTCAGCTTTCTATTAAACCTAAAATTAAGGAACAAAGAAAAAAAAGTAGAAATTCCAAAAAAGTGACATTTTATTCTTTAACATTTGACCCTCATTTTTGAAGGTCAAATATTTATTCTGCCAAAAATTACTTATGACCAATGGGAAGGTAAGAAAATTGGAACTACTGGGAACGGTGGTCCACCATTTCGCCACCTGGTGCCGAAAACTGGAACTAGAAAGAGTAGGTACAATTTTAAAGGTGTATTTTAATTTTTGCTTAAAAGTGTTTTTAAGATTGTTTTGTGAACAAATTGTAAAAAATTTTGTCCAGATTATGCAAAGAAAATGAATAATAGACGATTAGAATTTAAATACGGACTCTAACCTAAATTTTAAATCATATTTTTAAATAGTAAATATTTTATGTATAAATTAATAAAAAATTACTTTGAGTTCTAGTTTGCTTCGAAATAAGTCCATTAAAGTTTATAATCTTTTAAAAATCATAATAAATAGTACAATAATTGTTTGTTATTTGTGTAGAATTTCTCGAATTTCAATGATTTAAGGTTAAAATAAAATTTCGAAAATAGGAAAAGTACAAAACGTTAAAAATGAAATATTTTCCGAATACAATTCTAAAAATTCGATCATTTAAAATTCAAAGGAATTAAAACTGTATTATTTCTAATTAAAAGGGTTCCAAATTGTAAAGTTTCAGATTCTATTTTCGTTTTAAATGGGCAATTTTATTATAAAGGAGTTGAAATTGTATAATTTCTAATTTAAAGCGTTTAAAATTGAACAATCTCATTTTAAGTTGAAGCATTTCTTAAGATTAGCCTTTTAGATATAAGTTTTATTATTTGGTTGAAAATTTAATAATTTTCTTAAAAATACATCCATTTTGGTTAAAAATTGTTTAAAGTTCTTATTTTGGTCATTTAGTGTTAGAATGTGAACTAGAATCTTCTTTGGGAATTTTTCTTGAATAAAACTGTAACTTTTCGGTTGAAAATTCAACTCTTTTTTTTTTAAGTTTGTCTTTTTTATTTAAAAATTCACATGCTTTGGCAAAAATTTTATCTTTATTGGATAAAAATTCGTATTTTTTTGTTGAGAATTCTACTGTATAAATATAATATTTGAATGTTGAAAAAAGAACTGAAATATTTTCTGGATGAAAATTCAACTATTTTTAAACATTTGTTTTTGATTTTATTTAATTAAAAATCCATCTGTTTAAAAAAAATTTCATCTTTTTTGGATAAAAATGCAACTGTTTGGTAGAGAATTCAACTATTTTGTTAAAAATTCATACTTTTTGGTCGAAAAAAGAAGTTTATTTTTTTATTAAAATAATCCATTTTTGATCTTGCAGAATCAACTGGAATATGTTTTGGATGAAAGCTCAACTTTTTGTTTTTGTAATTAAACATTTTTCTGCTTGTAGAGAAATTTGATCTTTTTTTGATAAAAATGCAACTATATAATAGAGAATTCAACAATTTATTTAAAAAGTCATTCATCTTGGTTAAAAATTTGTGTTCTTTGGTGTAAAATTAATTTTTTATTCATAGAAACTTATTTCTTTTTTAAAATTTCATATTTTGATCGTGAAAACTCGACTGAAATCTCTTTCAACATAAAATTCAGCTATTTTTTTGAAAATTTATCGTTTTGATTTAAAACTTGATCTGTTTTAGAAAAAACTTAATTTTTTAAAATTAAAATGCAACCTTTTGATTAAAAATCATTCTTCTTTGCTTGAGTATTCAAGTAGTTGGTTTAAAAGATTTGGTTAAATCGAATTGTTAATAAATTTTTTTTGCTAAAGATTTATATTTTTAATTGAAAATTCATCTGTTCGGTTGAAAGTTTGAATTACTTTGTTGAAATTTAATCTTTTTTAATTGAAAATTCAACTACTTGGGTAAACATTGAACTACATTGTTAAATGTTTATTTTTTTTCGTTGAAACTTTCTTTTTATTTTATTTTCTTTGGTTGAAAATATAACTTCCATTTTTAAGATTGATCTTTTTTAATTGAAAATTCGCATTTTTTGGTAAAAAAAAAATAATTTTTCAGTTTAAAATTTCGTTTTTGTTGAGTAAAAATGCATCAGTTTCGAGGAAAATTGATTTTTTGTTGAAGTAATATTTAGAATTCTTTTTTTTTGTATAAATTTAATTCTTTCCTATTGAAATATAAACTATGACACTTTTTCATTAGGAATTTGTCTTTTTAGGTGGAATATTCAACCAGTATGTTAAGAATTCAATTATTTTGTCAAAAAGCAATCTTTTATTATAAAAAAGACTTTTTTAAAATGAATGAATAAATTTGAAATTTTTTAATTTGTAGATGAAATACTGTTTTATTCCGTTTATAATATATTCTATGTTAAAAGTATTACAAGACACAGAATGCTAATATTTGAATATTAATGATTTTAAATGAAAAATTATTCAAGGAAAAATCAGAGAATTAAAAAAAATTTTTCGGTTTCGCATTTTTCCATAAGATCGTACCTATTCTTTCTAGTTCGGATTTTTATCACCATGTGGCGTATCAAAGTTTAAACATTGCCAATAGAAGAACATTTTTTTAAAATACAGTGAACCCTAAATTTAAGATCAGTTCTGGGACTGACAGTGGGCGGGGACCCCCCCCCCTGGATTTATGCTAAAACCGAACATAGTCAGGGGCGTCTAAACCGTTTCCGGTGGATTTTACTGCGTCGTGAAAAACATTTTGAAAATTTTGTTTCTAATGCGGAGACAATAATCGGTCTTGATACTCGGTCGCTCACTTGATCAAGCTAATTAATCCAAAAACAGCATTCAAAAACACATCACTTTTTGTTGCAACTATGTATGCATAAGCAAAACGCCTCACGTTAACACTTCAATTGGAAAGCAAGCATTTTGTCCCGTATAGCATAATGCGCATTGCGTAGCTTCTAAACAAGATATACAAAGAAGTTATTTAACAGAAAATCACTACCTTTTATAAATATTAAATTAACAGTCCCCGAAAAACACAGTTTTCACTATTCTCACGTCAACAGTTGGACATTATAAAACACTACAGCGGGACTTCGATGTCTAAAGTCGACCAGAATCGTATAGTAAATAATTAGATTTAAATGGAATTGTAACATTTTTGAGTAAAATAAATTGATACTCACTATTCTTCTAAGGAAAAACTCAGCTTTCTTTTAAGCCTAAAAAGATATGGAACGAAATGATCCACATTCGAAATAAAGAAATTTATTGTTGACCTTCATTTTAAAAGTTAAATTTTTTCTACAAAAGGTTTAGCCCGAAAAAAAATCCTATCGAAACTATTAAAGACCACTTTTTTATTTATGTTAAAGAAGTTACAAATTAAGTGTCACGGGAATAAGTGCCAAATTTCGAAAAAGTTTTTCATGATCTTAAACTCATAGTTTTAAATTAACTCTTGTCGCTGTAGCAAATTATGGTTGAGTTCGATTAATATTTTCTCTTTGAGGGACGCGCCGTATCTTTGAAATGGGTTTATCTCGGAAGTGCTTCTTTTTTTTAATTAAGAAAAAATCGAAATTATGGAACTTTTTCTGTACCAGGTTCAGCGCTTTTTGAGACGCGTCCTTCAATTTAATTGAGCTTATAAAAGTCCAAAATTGATTTTTTTGTTATTATTTTCAATTAAATTATGCAGAAATTAAGCATCTCTTTCTGAATCAAAATCGGTATTTTTTGGGACACGCCGTAATTTCGAAAAAAAAATTTTCTTGTAGGAGATTGCTTATTTGAGCATGTTCTTTTCACGATTTGGCAGATGCAGTTAAAAATCCACAAATTTCACCTCATCGCCCTCGATAAATATTTGTCCCAATGGCAAAATTTTTTGTTCATTAATTTCCATAGAATAGGACTAAGCTTCGCCAAAGATTGAGTTCGATTTAAGGCAACAAATTACAAAATTAAACCTTGATTGCTGAACCATTTTTTAAGGGTTAACCACTAGCTAGTTTGATGTGCATCTGAATTCACATAATGTAAAAGAATTAGAAAAGTTAAAAGAATTCAGAGAAATTCAAACGTATTCCCGGAATTCAAATGAACTCTAAAAATTCAACAGGATTTCAAGAAGTCACAATAGTTCAACAAATTTAGAAGAATTCAAAAGAGTTTAAAAAATTTAAAAGATTTCCAATAATACAAAGGAGAGCTAAGAAATCAAACGAACTCATAATAAGTCATAGGAATTCATAAGCATTCATGAGAATGCAAAAGAAGTCCTAGAAATTCCAGGCATGCAAAAGGATTCCATAAATACATAAGAGTTCACCATAATTAAAAAATATACAAGAATTTATAATATTTTCAATAATTCGAAGGAGTTAAAAGATTTCAAAAGAATGCGTAATAATTCAAAAGAATTCATAGGAAATAATGATAATAAAAAATAATTCCAAGAACACACGAAAATTCCATGAATACATAATAATTTAAAAGAATTTACAAAAATGAAATTTTTTGAAAGATTTAAAATATTTCGAATAATTTAAAGAAGATCCAAGAATTCAAAAGAATTCATCAGTATTAAACAAAAAATGTTATTCACAATCATTCAAAAAATTTAAATGAATACAAAAGAGTACCAAGAATTTAACAGATTTCCAATTATTCATTAGAAAAAAATTTCCAATTAGGGTGAGGTAATAGTTGAATTACATTAACAAAAAAAATTGTTTAAAGAAATTGTTATTATTGGTAATAATATTCTCTTAGAATAATACTAAAAAATTTCAGATTTTTCACAAATTTTCTACTTTTGTGTACAATTTTTAATTATGCTGAAGTAAATAATTAATTAAAGTTAAGAAACTTATTATTTAAGAAATTTATTATTATTTTAAATAATATTATCTTTTACTGATGTTAGAAAGTTGTTTATAATTATTTTTCCTTCGATAATTACTAGAAAGTTGCGTTTTATTCTCAACTTTTTAACATTTTTTCATTGTTTTACTCAGTGAGTTATTAATTAATGCAAGTTAGGATCAGATAATAAATTTTAATATTAATTTAAACAAAAAAGCTCTCAATAATTACTTCAAGAAAAATGTACATTGAATATGATCCATATAGAAAGTTTAAAGAATATTTCAAATATCTCTATCATTTCAGAAAAATATCTTCACAAAAAAGAAAGAATATAGTTACAAACAATAATAAATTGTTAAAAAAATTGCTTTGCTCAAATTAAATAATTATTTAGTCACATTAATAGAAAAATAGATAAATATTTCAGAAAAACGCGCAACTTTCTACCATAAAGCAAAGAGAATATTATTAAAAATGATAAGAAATCGTTTAAACAATTAGTTTGGTTAATTTGAATGTATTACTACTTCACTCTAATTAGAAAGTGACAAAAAGTTTGAAATTTCAGAAAAACCGCAACTATCTCATATTAATATAGAACAAGATTGCTATGAACAATAATAGTTTGTTTAAAAAATTATTTTTGCTAATTTTAATTAAATATTAACTCATTTCAAGTGAAAAGTGGACAAAACGTTAAGAATTTCTGGTAAAAATCGCAATTTCGAGCATTATTTGAAGACAATGTTTTTTAAAATAATAATAAAATGTTTAAACAATTTTTTTTGTTAACATAATTCAACTGTTACCTCAACCTAATTGAAAATTTGACCCAAAATATTTTTTTTTTCATAGCCGCGACTTTTTTTCTATTCTAAGAGAAAATTGCTAGAAATAATAACAAATTGTTTTAAAAAATGATTTAAACATCGAATTATCAGTATAAGGTGGTATTTTATGTATTAGAAACAATATGCATAAAAAAACTAAAACAATTATAATAAAAACCAAAAACTTGCCAAATCCTTTTTAGAAAAAAGTCTTTTTTAATTTAGAAAATTTATGAAAAAGTCTTTTTTTTTAATGAGAAATACGCGTTAAAATTCATGGAGCTTGCGCCACCTCTAAATATGATTTTTTTTCAAAATAATGATTTTTATATTATAATTTACATTAATTTTGTAATTATAATATCCATTAGTCATCTTTACAATTTGACACCATTTTTTTGTCTGCAGAAAAATTATTTTGCACAAACTGATAGCCTTTAGAAGTTCCAATATGTGTTTCGCAATTCTAATGTAATAAATATTTTTAGGATATTACAATTATTATATTGTTCACTTGTAAAAACTTTATACCTTTCAAAAAAGAAAAAAGTAATTACTTTTTACTAAATTTTATTAAGTTTACAGTTGTCCGAACTGTCCCGAACTGTCCCGAAACAAAACATTAATTAAAAATGGCGGCTGCGGCGTCTTCAGTAGAACACACCTTTTTCATTGAACCCTGTATCCTGTGTATTATACATTTCAGTGGAAATAATGCATACCTAAATAAGTAGTGGTTAACCCCTCGACAATTTCAAATTGAAAAAAAATAGATCAGCTAATGAATGAGTTTCAATTAAAACATTAAAAAGACAAATCTTTTGAAACTTCCAAAATGATCTTCGAAATAAAAAATTTAATAATTAGTAATTTAAACAATTGGAAAGTGGTAGTATTTAAAATTAGACAAAGTTACACTTTTTTTATCGATAATCAAACAAAGGATGGATAGAAAAAGGAAACATTTGACAAACTTGATTAAAAATCAGTATAAAAAAATAATAGACACGGAAGGACGTTTCTGGGTCAAAATTTCTATCTTACCGACATCGAGAATATTCTATAACTGTGGTTCATGTCCGTGCTGAGCTTCTAGAACGTTCTCGGACCGCCCTGATGACGTCACAGAATAATATCACGCAATTATGAGAGCCAAATTTGCGTAAACAGCTTCAAGGTTATTTATTATGAGAAAAACAAGAATGATTTATTCCTTTCTTGCATATAAAAATTCATTTGAAAATAACAGTCTTTAATTATTTAAAGCGCAAAAGATGCAGGTGTATTGGTAAAATTTGATACGTAGGGCTATAATAATAAATAGCCTTCAAGCTGTTTACGCAAATTCAGCTCTCAAAATCGCGCAATATTATTCTCTGATGTCATCAGGACCATCAGAGAACATTCTAGAAGCTTAGCACGGACATGAAACACTACAGCAGGCCTCACAGTCCTTATGGGATAAAATATAGGCAATAAAGAGTACTTTTGTTCACACTCAAAGGGTAAGAAAACCAGGATACATTCATAACACTTCAAACCAATTCAAGTTAAGTTCAAAAGAATTCCAAGGAATTGGAAAACATTTTGCAAGTCAAAAAAATGTCATTGGCTTCCGTAAAATTGGAATAAATTTTGAGAAATTTAAGGTGAAGAAGAAGAATTCGATGAAATTCATCAAAATTAGCGGTGAATTCGAAATAAATGAAAATTAATTGAAAACAATTTTAAAATATAAAAAAAAAATAATTGAATTCTGTAAATTTGAAATAAGATTTTTAAAAATTGAGGGAATTCGTAAGAATTGTATGAAATGTCTAAGAATTCAAGGAGAGGTTAAACGAATTTAAGACCCATTAAATAAAAACTTTAAAAAAATGTAATCCCTTAAATTAAATATAATCGAATCAATTGTGAATAATTCAAGTAAATTAAAAGAATTCAAGAGAATTCCAAAAAATTAAAATAATTCATGGTGTATTCAATAACAAAAATTCAAATCTCTTAAAATCTCTTCAAATCCTTGAAGCCATACTAATTTCTAACTAATAAAAGGTGACTAATGACTACAAAACAATTCAAGTTAAATTTAAAAAATAATTCAAATTAATTAGAAAACATTTTTGAAATAGAAAAAAATACTTTGCTCACCATAAAATGTGAGTGAATTTAGACAAATTGGAGGAAAATGAAAAGTATTAGATCAAATTCATAAAAAATCAAGCTAAATTTTTAAAAAATCAAGTGAATTGCAAACAATTTAAGAGAATTTAAAAGAATTCAGGGCAAATTCCAAATTAATTGAAAAAATATTTGAAAATCTTTTTAAATCTTTGAAACCCTACGAAATCCCTAACATCTTGCGAATAAGTTCTTTAAAATTCATTAAAATATTCCGTTGAAAACAATTTAAAAATATGAAAAAAATAATTTAATTGAGTAGAAATGAGTCAATTTAGAAGAATTAAAAAGAATTCAGTCTAAATGAAGCAATATGAATTTAAGGCAAAATCCAAATTGCAAAAATAATTTGAAAATCTCTTCAAATATTTGAAATCGCTCGCTTCTTATGAATAAATTCTTTGAAACCCATTACAATATTAAAACAATAAATTATATTCCTTAAAATTATTGAAACCCTTAGAAACTCTTTAAATCGTTAAAATTTCTTAGTCTAAGAATTGTTTAAAATTTCCTAAAATATTTCAAATCCTTCTGAGATCCCATTAAATTTCTGAAATTAATTAAAAATTCCTTTGCATCTTTTAAAATAGCCTAAAATATTTAAAATATTTTGAAATACCTTGAAATACTTTACAATATTTTAAATAATTTTATTAGTTTATTCTCAGGGCCAATTAAATAAAAACCTTTAAAAAGTAAAAAAAAACATTGACTTATGTAAATTTAGAAGAATTCAATTGACTTAAAAGAATTTGAAAATATTCCAAAAAATTTAATAGAATTATAAATCCTAAAATATTGTAAAAACTTTGAAATCCCTTCAAATGATTAAGATCAACTAAAAATTCTTTGGAATCTCTTAAAATTCCCTAAAATATTTGAAATTCTTGGAAATTTTACAAAATATCTCAATTCTTGTGAATAAATTCTTTGAAATCCCTTAAAATAATATAAATTCTCGGAAATATTGCAAAATAACGTGAAATATTTTTAAGTGCCTTAATGCCTTATGGATCCTGTAAAATCATTTTATATCGTCCAAAATTCTAGAAAATTGTTCAACATAAAATATTAAAAACGCTTTGAAATCCCTTCAAATCGATGAAATTAATTAATACTTCCTTGGAAGCTTTTAAAATTATCTAACATATTTCAATTTAAAAGATCTTTGAAATGCTTTATAAGTTTCAAAAATAACCTAAGGTCTTAAAAACCCTATTGAATTATTGAAATCTATTACAAAATTAAGTTACTTATAGTAAAAAAACTATCATTTTTTTCAGTTTTTTTTTCTCCCAAAAATTATAGAAAAAAAATCCAATAGGAAAAAATGCTTTTCTTTTTTACAATTACAATAAGTGTGTGCGAAGAAAAAATAATGTTGGGAAAGCCAATTTTTTTTTATTAATATTTTCTGACTTTTTTACATAAAATAATATAGTTAGCAGATTTATAATTATATTCTTTTATGTTTGAAAGTTAGAAAATATGAATTTAAATAAACAAAAAAAAATTGTAAAAATGGAAAAAAAAATCCCAAAATTATTTTTTCTTCAGACAAACATATTGGGCATGTAAAAACATTTTTTCTCTTTGAAGTTTTTGTTCGATAACGCATAGATTCAAAATTTTTTTTTTTAATTCACAAGTTCCATAAAAAATTACGCACGTTTTTTTAGGTTAAAAAAACGAAAAGAAATATTGTCTTTTTACTATAGAAAAAAATGAAAAAAATTATTGTCTTTTTACTATAAGAAACTTAATTTTCAATTTTTTTACCATGCCAATTGCATTTGAAAGGCATTGTCCCAAACTTCAAAACCACTTTGGATTTTTTAAATATATGAATTTTTGACAGTGATATAAAACTTTTTATTTCGACCAATTGAGCTCAGGGTGGGCTCGTGGACCCAGGATTGTATTTTTAAAAAATCAAGACAATTCCGAAATAGACCTGAATTGTATAATGATTAACCGAGGAATTATTTTTTATTAGAACAAAAATGACTAGTGAAAAAAGTGACGATAATATGATACTTTTTTGCGCTCAAATGGAAACAAAATCAGGATAAATTGAGAAGATTTCAGAACAATTCAAGTTACATTCAAAAGAATTCAAATGAATTGCATAAGATGCTCAAAAATCAACAACAAAAAATCAATTCCTTTACGAAAAACTGGGATGAATTTAAAGGAATTTAAAATAGAAGAGTAGAATTCGATGAAATTCATAAAAAATGAAAGTAAATTAAAAAAATCAAATTAATTAAAAACAATTAGAAAATATGAAAAAAAAATTTCATTAAATTCAATAACTTTAAAATAAGCTTAGAAAAATTCAAGGGAATTCAAAGAATTTGATGAAATGCCTAAGAATTCAAGGCGAGGTTAATAGACTTCAGGATTAATTAAATAAAAAAATTAAAATTTCTTTTAAAAATTCTCTGAATTAAGCAGAATTGAGTGAAGTTAGAAGGATTAAAGTAAATTTAAAAAATTCAAAAGAATTCCAAAGAATTTAAAAGAATTCAGGATAAATTACAGAAAAAAATTTTATCTCTTCAAATCTTTGAAACCCTACTAATTTCTAACACAAGAAGTCACAAATACCTACAAAACAATTCAAGTTGAATTCAAAAGAATTGGAACAATTTTAGGAATCGGAAAAAATTGGATTGATTACAATCAATCTTGAAAAATTTAAAAGAAATGAGAAGAATTAGACGAAATTCATTAGAAAATCAAGCTGAATTTAAAAAACAATTTAAAAATATGGAAAAATTAATTGAGTTGAGTAGAATTGAGTAAATTTAGAATTCAAAAGAATTTAAAAGAATTTAGGATAAATTCATAATAATTCAGGGCGAATTCCAAATGAAATTCTAAAAAATTTTTGAAAATCTCTGTAAATCTTCGAAACACTATAAAATCCCTCACTTGTTGTGAAAAATACTTTGAAATCCATTAAAATATTAAAATCACTTAAAATCATTAAATACCTTGAATTTTTTTTAATCTCTTGGAAATTCCTTGGAATCTTTTAAAATATCATAAAATATTCCAGTTTTTAAAAGCCTTCAAACTACCGAAATATATACAATATTTCTGTAAATCTTTTCAAATTTCCTCAAATATTTCGAATCTTTGGAAAGCCTTCAAACGTTTGTAATCTTTTAGAATAACCTAAATTATTTGAAATGCTTTGCAATTTTTTCAGGTTCTTCAAATGGCCAAGAAATGATCAATTAAATTGAAGCTGAAAATTTTATTCAATCAATTGAGTTCAGTAGAATAGAGTAAATTTAGAGAAATTTAAGCAAATTCAAAAAATTAAAGTGTATGCATAAAATTCAAGATAATTCCAAATCTCTTCAAATCTTTAAAAACCTGCAAAATACCTCACTTCCCATGAATAATATTTGTTTGAACCACTAAAAAATTATAAAATCCCGTTAAATTCTATCATGATATTTTCTGAAATTCTGGAAAATGTATTACAATAAATTGAGAGTTTCAAAATCCCTTAACATCTTAGAAATCCTCGGAAATCTGATAAAATAACGTGAAAACTTTTAAAATATTTTAAGACCTCATATGTCCTGCAGAATCGCTCCAAATCTTATAAATGTCTGGAAAATTCTATATCTTAGAATATTTTTAAAACTTTAACATCACTTTAAATTAATAAAATTAATTTTTTTAAATCCTTTCATTTGAAAAAGTTAATTTAATGGGCATTTATAAGCATTTTGAATTATATTTAAAAAAATCGTATTTTATAAATTTAAGTAAGAAAATATGTCAAAGTAATGAAAAACATATTATTTGCATTAAACAGTGCCTTACTCAGGCATGCTGCAATATTCCAAATTCTAAATTCTTTTAGGTATAAAAGCAACCATGCCCCTAAAAAATTAATAATATTAATACAAAAAAATTCGTTTCATGATACATTTGAAACACTTTTCAGTTTAGTTTTTAAATCAAAAATATAAACTTTGAGCCTATGAAAGGAATTTTTTAAACTAAAATGATGATTTTTCAACTAAAAATAGTGATATTTAAACAAATAGTTCAATTCTCCACCCAAAAGATTAATTTTCTACAAAAAAAGACACAATTTCAACAAAGTGCATGAACTTTCATCTAAAAAAGATAAATTTCCAGCTAAAATTATACATATAAATGTTCAAAAAACAAAAAAAGGATTGTTTGAATAAAAAATAGATTTAAATTTCCATTTAAAACAATCAATTTTCAACCGAAAAAGAATTAATTCTCAACAAAATAATTTAATTTCAAGCCCTAAAGGTGAATTTTCTACCAAAAAAGATACAGTTTGAATCAAATATATCAATTTTCAACTAAAAAATATATATTTCCAAACCAAACCTAGAATAGTGCAATTTGCAGGTATAAAAGTAAATTTTGAACGAAGAAAAAAACGAGTTTTCAGCAAAATTAACTAGTTTTCAGCTAAAAATATAAATTTTCAAGCAAAAATGGATTCAGCTAAAAAATTAATTTTCTACCAAAATAAACGAATTTTCAGCCAAAAAAAAAATATTTTTTTTTATCAAAGTGATGATTTTTAAACCAAATAGTGGAATTTTCAACACAAAAGATGGATTTATATTTAAAAAATTTTAACTAATTATTTTTTTCAACCAAAGAAGTGAATTC
This sequence comes from Belonocnema kinseyi, assembly GCF_010883055.1. Taxonomy (NCBI): domain Eukaryota; kingdom Metazoa; phylum Arthropoda; class Insecta; order Hymenoptera; family Cynipidae; genus Belonocnema; species Belonocnema kinseyi. Next base: position 86,037,856 of record NC_046657.1, read on the forward strand.
TGAACAAAAAATATATGTAATTGTTAAATTTTCTTCGAAAAATGTAACAGTTAAAGTGGATTTTCAACTAAAATGATAAATCTTGAACTAAACAAAAAATTAATTTTCAACCGATTACATGAATTTTCAACTAAGAAGATACATTTTCTACCAAAAATAAAATATTTAAATTTTCCATTAGTAAAATAAATTTTCAACCAAAGAGGAAACAAATTTTTAACAAAATAGTTCAATTTTCAAACACAGAAATTAATTTTAAACAAAAAGATAAAACAGATAAATTTTCAACAAAAAAATAATAATTGAATTTTCGGTAAAAAACTTAATTTTCAATAAAATCAAAGTCAATTTTCAACGAAATAGTATAATTTTGAACTAAGATTAAATTTCTATAAAAAGGTTCAATTTTTGAACAAAAAATGTAAGCCACATTTTTAGTTTAAAAAATTAAGTCTAAATAAGAAAAAAATATTTTTTTCAATCAATAATATTAATTTTTTAACAAATTAGACGAATTTTTAACAATGTAAATGAATTTGTAACCAAATATTTGAATTTATAAAGGAATTTTCAACCAAAAACGTAATCTTTTTCTCTATAAGACTTGCTGTTTTGTAGAAAATTTAACAATTGTATTTTTTGTTCAGAATTCGTTTCTTTGGTTGAAAAAAATATATTTAATTAAAAATTCGGTTTTTTTTTTAATAGAAAATTCATCTTTTGTGTTGAAAATTTCACTATTTGGGGAAAAAAATGTTCATTGTTTAAAATTTACTCTTCTTACTGCAAATTGAACTATTCTAGGTTTGTTTTATAGAAACTGTGTATTTTTTGGTAGAAAGTTCACCTTTAGGGTTTAAAATTGAATTATTTTGTTGACAATTTATTATTTTTTAGTTGAAAATTGATATTTTTTATATTTTTGGTTAAAATTATTGTCTGATTTCGAAAATTTAACTATTTTGTTAGAAATTCGTTTCCTTTTTGGTTGTAAATTTATTTTATTAATTGAAAATTTAAGTATTTTATTTTCGGTAGAATATATATGTTTTTAGCTAAAAATTCATGTATTGGGTTAAACATTAGATATTCTTTTAATTGAAGATTTATCATTTTAGTTGAAAATTCACTTTTGTGTGAAAAATTGAACTTTTTTAATTGAAATGTAATCTTTTTCTCTATAAAACGTTTTGTTTTGTAGAAAATTTAACAATTATATTTTTTCTTTATAATTTGTTTCTTTGGCTGGAAAAAAATATTCAGTTGAAAATTCGTTTTATTTTTTTTTTTAATAGAAAATTCATCTTTTGTATTGAAAATTCCACTATTTGGTCCAAAATTCATTACTGAGATGCAAAATTATTCTTTTTCTGCTGAAAATTTGTTTATTTTTAGTTGAAAAATAATTTCGTAGCTTAATCCATTTTAGCTTGAAAATTTATATTTTTAGTTGAAAACTCGTTTTTTTCTTTGTTTAAAATTGACTTTTCTAACTGCAAATTGCACTATTCTAGGTTTGGTTTGTAAATTTATATTTTTATTTGAAAATTTATATATTTGATTCAAACTGTATCTTTTCGGTAGAAAATTCATCTTTAGGGTTTGAAATTGAATTATTTTTTTGAGAATTCATTCTTTTTGATTGGAAATTGACTGTTTTAAACGAATATTTAATTCTATTTTTTATTTAAAAAATCCCTTTTTTGTTTGTTGAACATTCCTTTCTTAGGCTCAAAGTTTATATTTTTGATTTAAAAACTCAACTAAAAAGTGTTTAAAATGTATTATGAAACAAATTTTTTTCGTATTAATATTATTAATCTTTTAGGTGTATGGTTGCTTTTATACCTAAAAGAATTTAGAAATTGGAATATTAATTAATATCAATTAATTTCAGGTCTATACCTATTTTTGAAGTACCTTAAATTCTTTGAAATATTTCAAGGCATTATAAAGATTCAGAAAATTTTTAAATAGATTTCAATAATTTGAAGGAATTTTTAATTTGAAGTATTTTAGGGAATTTAAAAGGATTCTAAGGGATTTTTAAAAATAAATTTGATTAATTTGAAGGGATTTTAAAGCTTTCAAAATATTTTACAGGGTGCCCGTTTTAATCGAAGAAAAAAATTTCCAGTCATTTCACGGTTTTTCCCCGGTTCAAAAACATTTTTCACGGTTAATGAAATTTAAAAAATCGAACTCTATTCTAAACATTTTTCCATTTAAGAATATAAACAATAAACAAAACATTTAATTTACACGTATGAAATGGAAGGTACTAACACTTTCCCAAATTAAATTTTTTTTAATGAAATGCAGATAAATTGAAAAATTTAGAACTTTTATAAATTATAAAGTTCAAATATTCAGATTAAATTCCAAAAATATTAATCCACGTTAACATTTTCAATACTATAAATTCCAGAATCAAGCAATAAACTTTAAAAATTTTCAAAATTATGTTTTTTAAAGTAATTTGAAGCTAGACAAATTAAAAAATGAAAAATAATTTTTTTTAAATTAGAAGTTAATTTTTTTTTCATTTTAAATAGTTTAAGCATCCTCCGAAAACTTAAAAAATGTATTTCAAAACATTGAATAATCTAGAAGTGGTTTTATATTTTTCCAAATTTAAAATCATTGTTGACATTTTTTCGAAACGTTTAAGTATATTTTTAAATGAATTGAATTTTTTCTACAACTTTTAGAAAATTCTGCAAATTAAAAAAAATCCTTAAAATTTGAATTTATAAATAACTATAGGAACACTTATTATTTGCAGTAAAAATTAGAGTAATCTTAAGAGACATTTAGAAGTTTTAAAAATATCAAAATTAAATTTAGAACTTGAAATTATTTCAAATCATTGACACGGAGTTGTGAACGGAAAAAATTGGGCATTCGTACCGAAATTTTGGGGCAAATACCCACAGCCGAATTAAAAATAAAATTTAGATTTTTGCAGATTTCAACCAAAAAATTTAGAAACTTTTTAAGAATTGTGAAAGGCTTAAAAAGAATAAAAACATTTTCTGAAGATTCCTAGAAAAATTGAAAATGATTTTTAATTTTGAAAAATTATTGTAACAGAAAATTTAAAAAGATTTCGAGAGATCTCCAAAATGATAAAAACAGAACCTCGAGGATTTTAAGGATTTTTTTTAATTTGCAGGATTTTCCAGAAGTTGTAGGAAAAATTCGATTAATTTTTAATGTATTTAGAAGTTCTAAACTAAAATATTAACACACTTCTTTTCAAATACTTGAAGACATTTCAAGTTTTTAATTAATTTTGAATCTTTTTAAAACTATGAAATATCTCTTGAAATTACTCAAATTTTATTTACAAATAATAAGTGTTCAATTGCTATTTATACGTCAAAATTTAACAATTTCATTTAAAAATTAAACATTTTTTTAAAAATAACGATTCAAATTGTAACGTTAAAAGTTGAAAATCTCTTCGAAATTCTACAAATCCAGAGTTTTCAATGTAAAACAATTCAGTTTCGAATTGTTTATTTTTACATATATTTGTGTTTAATTCACTCGTCTTAAATGATCAGTGAAATTTTCAATGGATAAGAAAACTAATTAAAAAAATATATTATGCAATTTATTTATTCAATTTAATATAAAAAATAATATAATGGAAGACTTAAAACTTTTAATTAAAAATATTGTATTGATGCATTATTAAAATTGTTATTTAAAAATAAAATTATCGGAATAAATGATATTATATTAATTTCAATTCGTATTCAAACTTTCGAATTTAAACGTTTAAAATCGGGAAATTTTCAACTGTTTAACGGATTTAGAATCGATTTGTCAAATCAATTATTATTCAGTTTTTTTTTATACTTTAATTATTTACAAGTGTTGAAATCAAACTTGGACAAATTTTTCTTCTGTAAATTCGTAAAATTCCAGGTCAAGAAATAAATTCCCTGTCATTTCCCGGTTTTTCCCAGTCTCAGAAAATTCCCGGTCATTTCTGTTTGAGGTTTTAGAATAGTTTAAAAGTTTTCACGTTATTTTATAAGATATCCGAGAATTCCAATGATTTTAATGGATTTTAAAACTCTCAATATTTTATAATACATTTTCCAGGATTTCAGGAAATATCATCATAGAATTTTATCAGATTTCATAATATTTTAGTGGTTAAAAACAATTATTCAGGAGAACTGCAGTATTTTGTAGGTTCATAAAGATTTGAAGAGATTTGGAATTCTCTTTAATTTTATGAATTAACTTGAATTTCTCTAAATTTACTCTATTCTAATGAATTCAATGGATTTTTTTTTTAATTTTCAAACGCTTTAATTGAAATGATCCTGAGGATCGTTTAATCAAAAAATTGCAAAGGATTTCAAATAATTTAGGTTATTTTAAAAGATAACAGAGAAATTTTTCATTTAAATTCTAATTTAAAATGATAATAAATGATCATTAAATTCCCAAAGCACATATAAAAGGGTCGAAAATATTCTCCTGCTCGTGAGAATTTCTCCGAGCAATTAAACTCTTTGGAACTAGAGTTCTGAGCCGGTTATATTACTTTGAGAACGGTAACGAGAATGAAAATATTACCGCGAATATAACCGAGAAATAAATTCTTTAAGAATTTATGAGAATCTAAGTATTTATTTTAAGTAATAGAAAACTGCATTTTTTCGTTAACTTTACGGTTGAAAATTCAACTCTTTTTTTGAAAATTTGTCTTTTTTTATTTTAAACTTTACCTGCTGTAGCAGAATTTAAATCTTTTTTTTGATAAAAATGCAATTTTTTGGTTAGAAATTAAGCTATTATACTTTTTTTTTAAATTGAACTATTTCGTAGAAAATTTACTTTTTATTTAAAATTTATATTTTGGTGTTGAAAAATGAACTGAAATATTTTCTGGTTGAAAACATTTTTTTTTATTTAAAATTCAATTTTTTCTATAGAAACTTATTTTTTGTTACAAAAATCCAATTTTTGATGTTACTGAGTTAACTGGAATCTTTTTTGGATGAACACTCAACTTTTTTTGTAATAAAAAAATCTTCTTCTTTAAGATAAATTTCATATTTTTTGATAAAAATGCAACTATTTGCTAGAGAATTCCACAATTTTGTTAAAAAGTCATCCTTTATAGTTAAAAATTCGTCTTTTTCGATTAAAAATTCCATTTTTTTGGTAGAAAATTATTTCATGTTCAAAATTTCATAGTTTCAGTGTGAAAACTCGGCTAAAATCTTTTTCAACCGAAAATTCAATTCTTTTTTTTATCTGTTATAGAAGAAATTTCATTTTTTTTATGAAAATTCAACTTTTTTGCTTGTAAAATTCTTTTTATTCCCGTTTTTTTTGTAAAAAAATTATTTTTTAGTTTGAAATTTTCTTTTTTTTTTGTGTCAAAATGCATCAGTTTCGTGGAAAATTAATTTTTTGTTGAAAAGTCATATTTTTTGTTTGAAAATTGAATTTTTGTAAAGAAAATTTGTCTTCTGGTTTGAAGATTCAATAATTTGGATAAACTTTGTTTTATTTTTTGAGTGAAAATTCTTTATTTGTTGGAGATTCGTCGTTTTGGTTTTAAAATTCTTTTCTTTTGCTGTATAAATTTCATTCTTTTTTGAATAAAATATAAACTATGATAGTTTTTCGTTGACAATTTATCTTTCTAGGTTGAATAATCAACTATAATGTTAAAAATTCAATTATTTTGTTAAAGATTTATCTTTTCAAGTAGAAAAAAATTTTTTGTTTGCAATAAATTAACACATTTAAAATTTTTTAATTTGTGTATGAAACACTGTTGGATTTCGTTTATAAAATATTCTATGTATTTATTAAGTAACGTGAGGTAATTGAATTTCCAAGGGATGTAATTTTTTAAATATTTTTAGAAATTTAAGAAAACTCAAAGTATTTTAATTAACTGTACCGAAGTTCGAAAATTGCAAATGATTTTAAAGAAGTTGAAGGAATTTCAAAAAAATTTGGAGTAATTAAAGGATTTTCAAAAAAAAAACTTTAAGAATTTCTGAAAATTCAAGTGATTTTAAGGAATTACTGTAGGGACTTGACGGGCATTCATGATTTTTTAAAAGGATTTTAAAATAATTGAAAAACATTTCAAAATTTACAATAAATTTTTGAAAAATTAAGACAGTTTTAGTGATTTTAAAGACTTTAAAGCTATTTAAAAAGTTATTTAAAAATATTTTAATAAATTTTAAGAGACTTCAAGGCATTTAAAAAAAATTCAATAATTTAAGGATTTTCAAAAGATTTAAAGTAGTCTACAAAAAATTTAAGGATTTTAAGAGATTTTAATTAATTTCAGTCGATTTTGAAATTTTTAAAATGTTGTCAAAGAAAAATAATCCAAAAATAGTTCAAAAAGATTTAAAGATTTACAAGAGATTTTATAAGATTTCACGACAGTTTTAGTGATTTTAAAGAAAGTGAAACGAGTTATTGAAAAGTTATTAAAACAGATGTAATGAATTTTAGGAGATTTCAAGGTATTTGAAGAAATTGATTGATTTAGGGATTTTCAAGAGATTTTAAGAAGCCTGAGAAAATTTAAAGAATTTAAAAGGTTTGAATTAATTCTAGTCAATTTTACAATATTTAAAATTATTTTAAAGAAGTTGAAGTGAGTTCAAAAAAAAATTAGGACATTCAGGATTTTCAATAAATTTTACGAGATTTCTAAGTATTCAAGTAATTTTAAGGAATTACTACTAGGAACTTGGCGGGATCTTCAAGTTTCTTTTTAAATGATTTAAAAATAATTTTAAAATAATTCAAAAAGTTTGAAGGATTTACAAGTTATTTTGTAAAATTTTAAGACAGTTTTAGTGGACTTAAAGAATTTCAAACGTGTTTTTGAAAACTTATTTTAAAAGATTTTAATGAATTTGAAAAAATTCAAACATTTTAAGGATTTTAAGAGATTTGAATTAATTTAAGTCAATTTCGAGAAATTTCGAAAGATTTTAAATGATTGAAAGAAGATGAAGGGGTTTAAAAAAAATTTGGAAGCGTTTAAGGTTTATCAAGAAATCTTACAGGATGTCTGAGAGTTCAAGTGATTTTAAGGAATAACTAGGTTCTTGACGGGATTTTAAAGTTTATTTTTAAAGGATTAAAAAATATTTCTATAAGTTTTGGAGACTTTAAAGAATTTTAAGCAATTAATTTAAAAGTTATTTCAAAATATTTTAAGTTATTTCCCAAAATTTGAAGATTTTAGGACTTGTCAAGAGATATAAGGGAATTTAAGAATATTTTTTAAATTTTAGGTGATTAAAATTAATTTTAGTCAATTTCGAGATACTTCGAAAGATTGGAAATTATTGCAAAAAATTTGAAGGGATTTAAAAAACAGTTGGAGAAGTTTAAGGATTTTCTCATCATTTTTGTTTCCTCAGAGTGCAAAAATAATATGTTACCATCTTTGAAAAACACACTTTAACGAAGTACCAAAATTAAAAAATTTTGATACTTCGTTAAAGTGTGTTTTTCAAAGATGTCAAGAGATTATTCTTGCACTTTGAGAAAACAAAAATTATCAAAGAGTGTGATCCTTCTCAGAAATCCTATAAGACTTCTTGAAAATGCTTAAACTTCTCCAACTTTTTTTTAAATCCCTTCAAATTCTTGACAATCCTTAAAATCTTTGAATTTTCGCAAATAACTTTTAAATTAATTGCTAAACATTCTTTAAAGTCACTAAAACTTAAGGAAATATTTTTAAATCCTTTAAAACTAAACTTTAAATCCCGTCAAGTCCGTAGTGATTCCTTAAAATCACTTGAACTCTTAAAAATCCTGTAAGATTTCTTCATAATCCTCAAACTCTTCCGATTTTTTTCTTAAATCTTTTCAACTTCTTTACAAACATTTAAAATCGTTCGAAGTTTCTCGAAATTGACTTAAATTAATTCAAATCTTTTAAAATCCTTTACATTTTCTTAAATTCCTTTAAATCTCTTAAAGTTCCTTAAACCTCTAAAACTCTCGAAAATCATAAAAAATAACTTGTAAATCCTTCAACCTTTTTGAATTAGTTTTTTTTTAGAAATCTCGTAAGATTTCTTGAAAATCCTTACAGTCCTCCAAATTTTTTTGAACTCCCTTTAACTTCTTTGAAATAGCTTAAAATATTCTAAAATTGACTAAAATTAATTCAAACCTTTTAGATCCAAAATCCTTTAAATTTTCTTAAACTCCTTAAAATCTCTTAAAAATTCTTAAAATCAGTTTCTTTAAAAACCTTGAAATCTCTTAAAATTCATTACATCGGTTTTAATAACTTTTCAATAACTCGTTTGACTTTCTTTAAAATAACTAAAACTGTCGTAAAATCTTATAAAATCTCTTGTAAATCTTTAAATCTTTTTGAACTATTTTTGGATTATTTTTACATCCTTTAAAAAGAAACTTTAAGATTTCGCCAAGTCCCTCGCAATTCCTTAAAATCACTTGAGTTTTTGGAAATCCTTAAAGTCCTCCGCATATTTTTGAACTCCATTCAACTTCTTTAACAACATTTTAAAAATTTCAAAATTGAATAAAATTAATTAAAATCTCTGAAAATTCTTCAATTTTTTTAGACTCCTTAAAATTTCTTGAAAATTCTTAAATCATTGAATTTTAAAGAAATTGAAGTCTCTTAAAATATATTAAAAAATTTTTAAATAACTTTTTAAATGGCTTTAATATTAATCCTTTAAAAGAAAATCTTAAAATCCCGTCAAGTCCCTATAGTAATTCCTTAAAATCACTTGAATTTCAGAAATTCTTGAAGTTTTTGTTTAAAAATCCTTTAGATCCTCCGATTTTTTTTTAAATTCCTTCAATTTCTTTAAAATCATTGAAAATTTTCGAAATTGAGTATATTTAATTAAAATCCTTTGAATTTTCTTAAATACCTTTAAATACTAAAAAAATTACATCAATTGAAATCTCTTCTAATTCATTAAAATTTTTTAAAATAAATTTTCGGCAACTCGCTTAACATTCTTTTAAATCACCTAAAGTGCCTTAAAATTTGATAAAATCTTTTGCAAATCCTCAAACTTTTTTGGATTCTTTAGAAAATTTTTAAAATTCCTTGAAAATCGTTCAATTTTTCTGCATTCTTTTAAAATCCTTTCAATATTTTTAAAACCGTTAAAAATCTCTTGAGAAATCCTAAGAATACTTAAAGTCTTTTAAAATCTTTTAAATTCTCTTTGATATAACTTTATTTTATATGAAACTGCTTAAAATGACTTATTACTGAAAAGTATTATGACATAAGTCGCCGGCAATTCAGGTTATAACCTTAATTAATGCGAATTATTATTTTTCGTGGTGGATTGCCTAATCGCACATTTTCCAAATTGCCAACAATAATGAAATAAATGGCTTTTCTTTCTTAAAAGCAAAGCTATATCACGATTTTTTACTTAATTTCGCCGAAATTAATTAATTTTAGTCGAAATTCTATCTAAACAATGCTTTGCAGTCCACCAAGTGGTATAGCTTTATAGATTTCGACGTTACCGACCGATAATGACGTAATGTTAGAATACTCAATAGTGAGTATAGAATCTTCTCGATGTCGGCAAGGTAGGAATCTTGATCAAGAAACGGCCTTGCCTGTCTACTCAAAAAAAAATCTCTGTTTTGGCGAAAAGCACATGAGCTAGAGAGAACCGATTGAGAAAATGCGAACCATCAGAGCCGGTGTATAGCTAAGGTTACCGCCAATGGCGGTGAAGTTGAACGGAGACACCGCGGCGACGAAGCCGTCCATGCCACGGTACCTCATCGAGTTCAGGGTCTCCTTCGGGTTTTCGGAAATTGGTTTGTACTTGAGTGCCTCCTGCAGAAACCAGCTGTGCATCCTGAAGAAGTCAATGAGTTCTGCTGCACTGTCAATTTCAGCCTGAATCGCCGTCTTGCTCTGGCCCAACATCGTTGCTGCGTTCAGCTGTTGACGATATTTTCCTGCCATCAGGTCGGCTGCACGTAGCCAAATGTCGATTCGCTTCTCGACCGGAACCCTGTCCCATTCTCGTTGCGTTTTCACGGCAACGTCGATCGCCTTTTTTAACTCATTCCTGGATGCCTGGTAGTATTTTGCTATCTTGCGCTGGTGGTTATGCGGCTGAAAACATAAAAGTTAATAATTAAACGTTAATTTGCCTAAAATTCGGTTGAGTTTTGTTCAATCGCAGGGTATCCAGCGATTCTTGAGAACGAATTTTAAAACCTTCTCCTAGTTTTCCAAGACAAGAAATCAAGTTTTTTTCAGAATTTGCGTAAACAGCTTCAAGGTTATTTATCATGAGAAAAACAAGATTGATTTATTCTTATAGATAAACATTCATTTAAAAATAAGTGTCTTCAATTATTTAAAATGCAAAATATATAGGTGTATAGGTAAAACTTCATATTAAGGGCTATAATACTAAATAGCCTTGAAGCTGTTTACTCAAATTCAATTCTCACAATTACGCAATATCATTATGGAATGTTATGCGGCTAAAAAATAGAAGATAATAATTAAACTTTAACTTGGCTAAAATTCGGTAGAATTTAGTTCAATCACCGGGTGTATAGCGATTTCTAGGAACAAATTTTAAAGCCTTTTCAGAGTTTTCCAAGTCAAGAAATAAAGTTTTTTTCAGAATTTGCGTAAACAGCTTCAAGGTTATTTATCATGAGAAAAACACGAATGATTTATTCTTATAGATAAACATTAATGTAAAAAAATGTCTGTCTATATTTATTTCTAGCTTAAATATGTAGGAGTATAGGTAAAACTTGATATGGAGGTCTATAATACTAAATAGCCTTGAAGCTGTTTACTCAAATTCAACTCTCACAATTACGCAATATTATTATGGAATGTTATGCGGCTAAAAAATAGAAGATAATAATTAAACTTTAACTTGGCTAAAATTCGGTAGAATTTACTTCAATCACCGGGTGTATAGCGATTCTTGAGAACGAATTTTAAAACCTTCTCCTAGTTTTCCAAGTCAAGAAATCAAGTTTTTTCAGAATTTGCGTAAACAGCTTCAAGGTTATTTATCATGAGAAAAACAAAATTGATTTATTCTTAAAGATAAACATTCATTTAAAAATAAGTGTCTTCAATTATTTAAAATGCAAAATATATAGGTGTATACGTAAAACTTCATATTAAGGGCTATAATACTAAATAGCCTTGAAGCTGTTTACTCAAATTCAACTCTCACAATTACGCAATATTATTATGGAATGTTATGCGGCTAAAAAATAGAAGATAATAATTAAACTTTAACTTGGCTAAAATTCGGTAGAATTTACTTCAATCACCGGGTGTATAGCGATTTCTAGGAACAAATTTTAAAGCCTTTTCAGAGTTTTCCAAGTCAAGAAATAAAGTTTTTTCAGAATTTGCGTAAACAGCTTCAAGGTTATTTATCATGAGAAAAACACGAATGATTTATTCTTATAGATAAACATTAATGTAAAAAAATGCCTGTCTATATTTATTTCTAGCTTAAATATGTAGGAGTATAGGTAAAACTTGATATGGAGGTCTATAATAATAAATAGCCTTGAAGCTGTTTACGCAAATTAAGTTCACACAATCAGGCAATATTATTATGTGACGTTATAAGATTGAAAAAATAAAAGTTAATAATTAAACGTTAATTTGCCTAAAATTCGGTTGAGTTTCGTTCAATCGCCGGGTGTTTAGCGATTCTTAAGAACGAACTTCCAAACTCTTTTCCGAGTTTATCAAGTGAAATCAAGTTTTTTTTCAGAATTTGCGTAAGCAGCTTCAAGGTTATTTATCATGAGAAAAACAAGATTGATTTATTCTTATAGATAAACATTCATTTAAAAATAAGTGTCTTCAATTATTTAAAATGCAAAATATATAGGTGTATAGGTAAAACTTAATATTAAGGGCTATAATACTAAATAGCCTTGAAGCTGTTTACTCAAATTCGGCTCTCACAATTACTCAATATTATTATGGAATGTTATGCGGCTAAAAAATAGAAGATAATAATTAAACTTTAACTTGGCTAAAATTCGGTAGAATTTAGTTCAATCACCGGGTGTATAGCGATTTCTAGAAACAAATTTTAAAGCCTTTTCAGAGTTTTCCAAGTCAAGAAATAAAGTTTTTTCAGAATTTGCGTAAACAGCTTCAAGGTTATTTATCATGAGAAAAACACAAATGATTTATTCTTATAGATAAATATTAATGTAAAAAAATGCCTGTCTATATTTATTTCTAGCTTAAATATGTAGGAGTATAGGTAAAACTTGATATGGAGGTCTATAATACTAAATAGCCTTGAAGCTGTTTACTCAAATTCA
>NC_046657.1:86050333-86073861 GCF_010883055.1 Belonocnema kinseyi
TGTCTATATTTATTTCTAGCTTAAATATGTAGGAGTATAGGTAAAACTTGATATGGAGGTCTATAATAATAAATAGCCTTGAAGCTGTTTACGCAAATTAAGCTCACACAATCAGGCAATATTATTATGTGACGTTATATGATTGAAAAAATAAAAGTTAATAATTAAACGTTAATTTGCCTAAAATTCGGTTGAGTTTCGTTCAATCGCCGGGTGTTTAGCGATTCTTAAGAACGAACTTCAAAGTCTTTTCCGAGTTTATCAAGTGAAATCAAGTTTTTTCAGAATTTGCGTAAGCAGCTTCAAGGTTATTTATTATCAGAAAAAAAAGAATGATTTATTCTTATAGATAAACATTCATATAAAAATAAGTGTCTTCAATTATTTAAAATGCAAAATATATAGGTGTATAGGTAAAACTTAATATTAAGGGCTATAATACTAAATAGCCTTGAAGCTGTTTACTCAAATTCGGCTCTCACAATTACGCAATATTATTATGGAATGTTATGCGGCTAAAAAATAGAAGATAATAATTAAACTTTAACTTGGCTAAAATTCGGTTGAATTTAGTTCAATCACCGGGTGTATAGCGATTTCTAGGAACAAATTTTAAAGCCTTTTCAGAGTTTTCCAAGTCAAGAAATAAAGTTTTTTCAGAATTTGCGTAAACAGCTTCAAGGTTATTTATCATGAGAAAAACAAGAATGATTTATTCTTATAGATAAACGTTCATTTAATAATAAGTGTCTTTATTTATTTAAAGCGCAAAATATATAAGTGTATAGGTAAAACTTAATATGGAGAGCTACAATAATAAATAATCTTGAAGCTGTTTACGCAAATTCGGCTATCATAATTACGCAACAGCAAGGTTTCTTCTTCTAAACGAACAGTTTCTTTTATAATAAACTAAAAGATTAACATTTTACTTCGCATTTTAATAAGAATATATGTTTTATAAGTAAAAGATATTACAAATTCAAGGTTTCAATGTAAAATTTAAGATAATTTCCAGGTTTGCAAGCTCAAAAAAGGATTCTAGCAGCATTTCAGGTTTTCAAGGTTTTCGATGTGAGCGACTTGTAACTTTTTGTAATATCATTAAACAAAATTTTGTCTGTTACAATTACGAAAAGATTTTTCACGCCCACTTTCAAATTATAAAACAGACAGGTAGCGATCTTGTGCTGTATTCTTTTTTCGAATCTTTAATTCCCAGTGTAATGTTTTTAAATTGTCCGATATTCAGTTAAAGATTTAAAAAATTAATTCTTTTTCATTAAAAAATATTTGATTAGAACATTTAAAGAATTAAACATACATTTTTAAACAGACAAATACATTTTTAAATAAAAAATGTCAATTTTTTTAGCCAAACAGTTGAAATTTCATTACAAAAAAGATAAATTTTTTATTTAAGATCGAACAGAAATCTATCTTCGTACGAAAAAATGTGTTATGCTAAAAAAGCATGAAAATTTTACTGCGATCAGAAATACATTTCCGAGTTTCAAATTAAAGTCCCGGCCATTCCGCTACTCTGAGAATGGAAATGAAGCTCAAAAGAAAAGAAGCGATAATTCTTATTTTAAACGTTCACGTTCACTGTTTATACCCTTTTCGCTAAAAACAATATTGATTATATCTGTAAAAAAAAGCATACAAACTAGGTGGAAAAAATGTATAAACAAAATAAGTAATAAGTGAAAGTTGATCAAAATTTTAAGTAGAAGAAAGGTTGTTTCATAAAAAGAGGCCCTCAATTTTTAATCTATATCACGAGGAATGAAAAATGACTTGCTTCGCTACTTAGTAGACGTAAGGCGTTAAACAAAAAAATGTCGGTAAGGCAGGAATCGGATGAATTTTGACATTGTCTTGAATAGCAGAAAATTATCCTCACCATGACTTGATATGCACAATTTTCAGTTCTCAATTCCTTATCTCCAATCACAAGAGGAATGTCTTCGCATTCACTGCTCATTTTATCCAGTGCCTTTTCTAATTCTGCACGCTCTTTGCTGCCTTTTTTGTAAGTTAGAATGGGCTCGTTCTTCAAAGGAAATTCCTTTGTTTTTACAACTGGCACTATGGAACCCAGCCATCGTGCTCCAACTCTGTTAAAACAAGACAAAAATCAAACGTTTAAGGGAGTTTTCACAAATTTCAAACTAATCTAGAATGTTCCAGAATATGCTATAGAATTACAGCGAATACTGAAACCGATTTGTACAGGTTCTACATGACCAGTATGAAATAGTTAATTATAAATCAGATCAAAAATATTTTTTAAATATGTACTTTGATTTGTATTTTGTGCGGGGTTGCCTTCTTGCAAAACGAAAAACAAATTGATATTCTACAAAAATGTTGTATTCTATAGTACATCTATTATATAAAAAACAACCGAAACTAGATTGAAACCTTAACATATGTAACATATATTGAAAATAGTCAGTCTTATTTGAAATCTAATGTTTTTTTTTTTAATCACCGATTTCCCGTGAAAAATATTAACACAATACAAAATTGTTCAAAAATTGTAAAAATAAATAATATAATATAATAAAAATAGTGTAATATTTATTTATTAAATGAATAAAATAATCCAATGATTTTTTATTTAAAATTTATGTGTGGTAGCGCCAGCTATGCAGTTGGCCTATGATCGTTGCAAATGCATGGCAAAATCAAAGATCTTTGGTAAAATAATAACATTGAATTTAATAATACCGTAGATATATCTTCTTGTTTTTAAAATTTTGCTCTTTTTAAAAATATTATTTTATTGTTAATATTAACTATGAATAAGGAGCATGATTTAATATAATCCAAAGCAACTTCTTTATACTTTAGATTATAAAAAAATGATATCATAATACATTTTCAAATTTTCAAGTTTAAAAAAATGAACTAAAATTATACATTGAAAACATATTTAATTCATTTTAATGAATTTGTTTAAAAATTTTCTTTTCGGCATAACACTTTTCATAATACTTAGTCTATGATTTAAGACAAAAAGGGAATTTGGATTATACTTGGTTTTAAAATAAACATGAACTTGAGGGTCTTATTCTAAAAAAAAAAATCGCATTCAGATTTTGAATTATTGATTACAATTATTCTAATCGAATCTACAGAAAAGAATGATCAATGAATGTGTATTTTCATTTAAAATGATTCAGTTACGTCTTTTAAAGAATAATTGACTGAAGATGTAAATAATTTTACAGGTTTCGATGATTGTAATGTAATAGAGTAAAGCTTTTTGTAGGTGAAATTTCATAGCACGCGGACAATAAGATTTTGGAAAAATTCAAAATTATTCAGATTTTCTTTTAAACGGTTAATTTTAAGTTTCTGAGTATTTTAAAATATTTCCCGAAAGAATCTGGAAGATTTTTAAACAGTTTTTCCGGATTAATTTTCTATTTTTATTTGTAGAAAGAAGTAAAATTGTCTTAATATTCATGGTTAAATTTCAAATGATTTCTTTATTTTTAAACAAGGATTCTAAAAGAAAACTGAATGAGAATAACAAAATTACATCAATAAAAAATCTATTATGCTTAATAAACATTTTAAAATATTCAAACAATTCAAACTTAATTTTAAACAAGTCAAAAACTTCATTTTTTTAAATCTAGATTTCTTAAGACTTCAAATAAGGAAGCTGAGTTCAAATTACGAAAGGTTTCAAGAGAATAAAATATTTTGTTTAGATTCCCAGAAAAAGGTTAAATGATTTTTTATTTTTTAAAAATTAACTTGAGGATAATGTTCTAAAAGATTTCAAATTATTTCCGAAAATTTTTCGAAAAATAATCTGGAAGTATTTAAAAAAAAATGTTAAGAACAATTTTAAAAGATATTTAGAACGTTTAGATATCTTAAAAAGATTAACAAATAATGGTTAATTTGAAAATTTGGAGAAAATGGTAGATTTTTTACAATTTTGTAAAAAAGAAGCTTCTTATGAATATGGAAAGGTTTTTAGAGAATCAAGCAATATTCTTTAGATTTTTAGGAAAATTTAAAGTTATTTTCTGGAAGATCATTGTAAAATTTTTAAAGGATTTCAAATATTTTTCGTATCTTTGAAGATTCTGCAAATTTTTCAAGCGATTTAAATGACATATCAAGAGTTCAAAGGATTTGGAATAGTTGAGGGTATTTTAAAAGATACCAAAGTATTTTGCAGAGTTTTAAAAAATGTCAAAACTTTCTCAAAGATTTCAAAGAATTTCAACTACTTTAATGTATTTTTAACTATTAAAAGGAATATTCCATATATTTCAACAATATCATAGATTTCAAAGGATTAAAAGGATTTTACAGTATTATAAAAGAGTGTAATAAAAATACAAATTTCCGACGAAAAACACTAACATAATCCAAAATTTTTAACAAAATTTAATCTCGTTCAAACTATAAAAATGATTGTTAAAAAGAAAAAACAATTTTCAATGTAAAACCACAATGTAACTTACAATTGTTAAAAAAAGGTGAAGCTTCTTTGAAACCAATTTTTCAATACACATTTCAATATCTGACAAAAATCTTTTATCACAATTCAAAATTGTTCAAGGTCGTAAATTTTATTATTTAAAAAAATCGTTAAATTTAAATCTAATGGTTTTTGTTTTAAAATACAGATTTTTAACGAAATTAGACGAAATTATTGTTTCATATTTTAATACAATAATCTAATTTTTATTTAAAAATATAAATTTTACGAGGAAATTGGTATTTTTAGCTTAGCTTTTCTAACTATCCTATTTTAGTAATTATAAGACAGAATAGTAACTTAGAAATTTATATTTCTATCGCGACACAATAGAAAATACTAATTTTGGGTAAAAAAAACAATGCTAAATTAACCGAAAATCGAAAATTGTTCGATTCCTATCTTTAAAATCTAATAATTTTCTATTCAAAATGCCACTTTGCCGACAAAAAAATATAATCTAACATTTATTTAAATCGTATTAAAATTGTAAATTTTATAAATTTTATTTGAAGTCTAATGATTTTTGTTCAAAGAAACCAACTCCCGGTGTAAAACAACATATAACAACCTACAATTTTTCAAAATAGGGAATCTTGTTGATGACTTTTGTTTAATGATTTTTTTAAATGTCAATTTCAGGAATTATTGGAATTTTTTAATCTTTTTCGAAACTTATTGATTTCACATTATAATTCTTCTTTGAAAATACTAATTTCCAGTGAAAAACACTATCGTAAAACATATATAATATGTTCAATAATTTATTAGATAATTTAACATTTCTTAATTAACCGTCTAACAGAACTAGAAAGCACGAATGTTTCTCAATTCGCATCAAGTTTTTAAAAATGTATTTCTTGTCAAAAGGGATCTCTTCTAAATATAATTATAAAAATGTCAAATTGATATAAAACAAATTTAAGTAATGCAAAGCCAATCAATTTTTTCAACAACAATTATTGCGATTGTTGATACTGAAAGTTCTCTTTAAGTTTTCGGATTTTTTTAAGTTTTACAAATTGGTCTTAACAATTTTTATCATAAAAATACTTAAAATATTATTTTGACTGTACATTATTTATTCAACTCATAAATTTTTATATATTTATTATAAAGCGTATTATAATATACAACAAAATTTAAATTGAAGCAATATATTCTTTTAACTTTAATTAGAAATATATAAAAACTTGTAAGATTCTAAATATAATTTTCTTAGATCTAAACTCAAAAATAAAGTAGCCTCTTTAACCAGCTAATTTGCAGGTTATTGTAGGACTAGGAAGTGCGCCCAAGCCTGACAATGACCGAGATACAAATTTAACAGCTTAACAAAGATTAAAATTATCAGCAAGTAAGTATTGACTCTCAAGACTTTACATGAGATAGGATCTACAAATAGTCGTGGGAATTTTCTCATGAGTGCAATCTACATGGTGTCTTCAATATTCTGGAACTAAATTAAAACACTACATACAGATTACACGCAAAATTAATGGGTTTTCCCCAGAAAATTTGGTTGAAAAATTTCTTTTCGCGAATTAACATTGGACTAGATTATCATTTCCCATCATTTTTATTTTGCTAAATTATTATTTACTATAATTTTCTTATCGCCCCGCAATACGCCACTTCGATTTTCTCAAATACTAAATGAGTTTAAATAGTTAAAAAATCCTTGAAATGCTTTAAAATTTTATTTGAAATCTTCAAATATTTACAGGTTGTTTTACTTTTTTTCAAACTTTAAATAATTAAAAAATTTGTTTAGAACTTCTGAACATCTTTTAAAACGGTCTGAATTTTTCCTAAAAAATTTCCATAATATATATTTTTCTTAATCCTGACACAAAAAATCTTTAAAATCTTTCACATTTACTTTTGATAATTTTGTCAATCTTTCTGAACCTTTTTAAATGTCTTACAATTATTTTTGTTAAATAAAAAATCAATTTAAATTTTCCCAGGAAATGTTTTTATTTTCTGAAGCCTTTCTAAATTCTTAAAAAGCCTCTAAATGTTGATTTAAAAAAAAATATATATATTGCTCAATTGTTATTGATACATCAAAATTAAACGAATTTACTTACAAATTAAACTTTTTTAAATAGAAAAATTAAAATTTTAACGTTTAAAGTTTTTTGGTCAGTTTTTAATATTTAATTTATGATTACTGATTTTAAATGACTGAAAGAATATTTGAAATTTATTAAAAGCCTTTAATTATGAATATATTATTTTGAACTTATTTTTAAATTAAAGAAACTTTTTACAGTTTCAATCGGGTGTTTATATTTGTTTAACTAATAAGAGGTACCAATTGAAACAGTTTAATTTTTAACCTTAAAATCTGTAAATTGTAAAATTGTGAACTGATTCTTAATTGTCTTGTAAAATTAACTACTATTAAATTTTTAAATCTTAAAGTACAATTCAATGTTGAAAACCATTAATTAATTTATATTCACAGTTGATCAACTAATTTTTTATTGTTTTAGACTTTAAAACTGCATTATAAAATTATTTAAATTAAGATGTACGCTTAACAACTAAGTTTCTAAAAAGTGGAAGATTTTCGAATTATGCATTCTAAACTGAATTATATCACAAGTGAAAAAGATAACAATTTAAATGATTATTTAAAAACGGTTTAAATTAAAGTTGAACAGACCTTTTTCTCTAAAATTTGTAAAATTCCCTGCGAAAAAATAAATTCACTGTCATTTCCCGGTCCAACGGCCATCCTGTTAAAATCCTTGAAATCTTTGTGTATTTTTTTTAAATATTTGTGAAATCAATTAAATCTTTTGAAATATTCTCAAATTTGTGGAAACCTTTTGAAATAATTTAACACCTTTGAAAAATTTATTATTTTTGGTATTCGTTTTAAATCATTGGAATATTTAAAATCATTTAAAATCTTTGAAATCTGGTGTACGGTATACCCTGTATACCCTTTTTGAAATCTTTTCGAATGCTTGCATTCTTCTGAAGTCTTTTGTATTTATTTGAAATCATTCATTCATTTTTAATCTGTGTAACATTTTTTGAAATTTTAGAAATCTAGTTTACTATAACCTTTTTCAAATCTTTGGAAATATTGGAAATCTTTATGAAATCTTTAAAATCTGGTGTACATTTATTTTTCACATATTGGGGAAATTTTGGTAAAATATGAAATCGTTGTAAAATCTTTCGAAATGTTTGTGAAATTTTTCTTAAATCTTTGTTTGTGAAACCTCTTTTATTCGTTGAAATCATTAAACTATTTGAAATCTTGCAATTAGCAAAATCTTTTGAAATCTTCAGAAATGTTTTGAAACCTTTTGAAATCGTTTCAAATCTTCCCAATGTTTTTAAATCTTTGAAATCTGGTGAACTGTACCTTTTTTTAAATCTTTGAAATCCTTTAAATCATTTGAAAGTTTTATGAAATTGTTCTGAAATATTTGAAATCTGATGTACACGTTTTTTTTAAATCTTTGAAATCCGTACATAATTGTAAAATGTTCAAAATCATTTTAAATATTTTACAATCTTTGTAACATTTTTAAACTTTTTGAAATCGTTCGTAATATTTTGTAATCTGGTGCACACTCAAAAACCGATTAGTGAAACCCTTGAAAATTCCGTTATATGCCCATGGCTCATGTTAAATCTGAAACTGAATTAACATCGAAATTTTCTGATAATAATTTTTATAATAATTTGTAAGTTGAATATCACAAAAAATGTATATTTTAAAATTCTAATTAGCGGAAATGAAATCAAAAACTTATAGAATTACTCACAACATTAAATAAAGTCTGTTCAACCACTGTTATTTTGTTATTGTGAATTCTCTTATGTTAAAAGAGCTTAGCTCAAGAGTTTGAGCGCGATTGATCCAAAGTCAACGGATCGAAAATTTTGTGATTGTGAACTCTCTTTTGTTAAAGCTCTTTCGGTTTTAACGAACACAGTCTCATCGCGTATCTCGTGCTTCGCACTCGATTTGATCCAAAATGTCAACTTTTCTACATTATACACAACACTTTTATATCAAATATAATACATTTTTTATGTAACTCTGCCTGGGATTGCTCATTCAGATATTGCAAAATAAAGCACCAATTGTATTTATCATGATTATTTTAATATTTGTTTCTTATTTTGCTTTAAATTATATCATTATAATTCGTAATATGCATAAAAATTGAATCATACTAATTCTTATTTCCTTGATTTTATAATTTTTCATTTTTTAATTCTATGTCCTCTTTCTTCTTTTCTGTCCTTTTCCAAAAAATTTAATTTTTTTATTTTTAATCTTATTTTTTACGATTGAAAGAAAATCTACTCGTCCTATTCAAAAATTATTAATAATAAATTTATAGATCTTTTTAGGAACAACTTTTGCCTGTTAATTTTAGTTCGTACCTTATGTCATTTTTTCAAAAAAATTTAATATTTTTATTTTTAATGTTATTTTTTACGACTAAAGCAAAAAATACGTGTCCTATCAAAAATTATAGCTCTTTTTTGGATAAACAAGTTTTGTCTCATTTTCTTCGTACCTTGTGTCGTCAGTCCAAACATTTTATATTTTTTTACGACTAAAAACAAAAAGTACGCGTCCTATCGAAAAGTGATTCATAACAAATTTGTAGATGTTTCCAGCGCAAGCAATTTTAGAGCATTCATTTTTTTTATCTTGCATAGTTTGACTAAAAAATGGAATTTTTGGATTTTTCATTATTTTTGATACGATCAAATTTGAATTTTTCAACTTTTCAAACAAATTAGAAAAGCTGATATGATAATCTTGTAATAAATTATTTGAGTTTCTCAGTGCCAAAGCAGAATCCAATCTGATCAATTTTTCGAAAGTTATCGTGCCTATAGAATGCAGACTACAGACAGCCAGACAAACACCTACGTAAAAATCGTTTTTTCCTGACTCAGAGTGTCTCAAAACGTGTAGATTTGATGAAAACCGACAAAGTGAAATTTTACATAAAACCAATTGGGATCTGAAATACAGCAATATGCCATTTGGTGGCTAAATTTGGCACTAAAATAACGGGGTCGTTTTAAAAAGGCTGTGTATAGGTGATATTCAGAGTAGAATATAAATATATTTTTGTATTTTTGTAATCAAATTAAAAAATAAATGTTCGATAATACAGAAATAGACGATCTAGGTACGAAATTCATTCAGAGGAAAAGCAAGAATAAAGCATTTTGCTCTGTTTTCGGATGTTCAAGCAAAATGGTAGCAAAAAACTTGGTGTTAGGTTTCATCAATTTTCCTTGCCTAAAAAAGGATTTATTAAAGTATTTAATAAAAGTGGGTCTGAAGAAATGATCGATCGGAGAAAGCAATGGGAAAATGTTCTAAAACTGGAGAAGAAGGTAACCTAAAACATATGTGTGTTTGTTATCTGCATTTTAAAAGTGAGGATTACTTATTTCGAACAGGTAAGTTCACATTGATTTCTAGAGCAAAGTATATTTTTTAACATTTTTAATTTATAAATCATGTAGATTTTCCATTTGAGTCATCTTGGTTGTCCATAATTTTATTTTATCTCAAGAATCTAATAGGAACTAATTACAAGTTCTCCAAAATACATGAAGCAAAATCGTTTTTATCTTTTATACATATCGAAAATATTGTGAAAAATTTAGTTTTGCCTGGCTAAAATTTTTCAAAAACTGTCAAGAAAATATTAATATTATTATTAGAGTGAATAATTTCCTTCTTTGTATATAAAAAAACACGCTCAATTATGATCCGAAAATGTATTTTTTGTAGATTGCAGAGCAGAGAAAAGTTACTTAAAACTGGTACCGCAAACTGGAGGATTGTTAACAAAATTTCACGGAGAATTCTAGGTTTTAAATGTTTTCAAGGTCACTAGACACTGCAAATCAAACAAATAAAAATTAAAGCAAATGGTATTAAAGATACTATTTAAATTGCGGCACCGGATGCAAAAAGTGACACAGAATATTATTTCGCTGAGCCGGTCGCTTGAATTTGTTTTGGCGACGTTACCCCCCCCCCCCCCCCCCCCCCCCCCCCCCCCCCCCCCCCCCCCAACACTCATAATGAAACAATTCTATATTTCCATGTTACATCCGGTCGCTTAATTCGAATTGCATCCACGGAATTCTCAAATTAAAGCTTCCCTAATTTAAACTTCAGAGACGCCCGTTATATTGTATCGGTACCGATTAAGAAAATGAAGAAGCATCGAAGATAACTACTGTTTACAAATACTCTATAAATACTCGATATCTAAACAGGAACAGGTGTCAAGTTAAAAGATAATATCGCAAATAAAGGTTACAGTAAAAGGAGACATTCAAAAACTAAGTCACGCTGATAGTAGGGAAGGGGGGGGGGGTACATCAATTTAAATGATTGTAAAAAATCGAACGGATTTTCTCTGTCGACGATTGCCTTTGATTTCATATAAGGTCATTTCGGTTTTCATAGGATTTCAATAGCGACATGTCACTATAATTTCGATGAACACTCTCGTCCTGCGAACATTGAGCTCCACATGAAGAGAGGTGCGTAACACTGCGAGTGATGTACGATATTTGATTCAAAACGAGCATTTTATGAGACTGCAGGGCCACCTTAAAAATGAGTCGTGAAAACATACGACTGACGTGGCAGTCATCTGCTCTGCTGTGATTGGTAAACACCTATAACGCCAAATTTTGAACCTAATTCGGTCCGAGCTAGAATGTCATCTGGTGTCACTATTTTTCCCAATAGTACGATTAGAGAAAACAATATGATGTCCCGGAAGTTAGATCCGCAAACTTATTTTTTCTAAAAAATTAAAGTTGTGCTAAATTGTGCTAGACTTGTGCTCATTTGTGCCGTAAATGGTTTTTTGAAAAATCAAAAACTACGGACACAATTTTGCGCAAGAAATAAAAATTCCAAAAACCTAACAGTTTCAACAAAAAAAAATGTATTATTTTTTAAAATTTCGAAAAAATACAGCTTGTAGTAGGTTGTGCTCGATAAATGCAGTCTTTGTTTCCTCCAAAAAATTACGTGAGATCAACAGTTCTCATATTAAAACTCCAAATGTAAAACTCAAAAAACGTACAAGATGCAAAAATAACTAAATTTTAAAAAAATAAATCTTGTGCTAAGTTGTGCTCTACAAATGCAGTCTTTATTCCGTCTAACAAAATTACGCGAGATCAACAGTTCTCATATGAAAACTCAAAATGTAAACTCAAAAAACATCGAATCTCCAAATATAGTCAAATTTCGAAAAAATAAAACTTGTGCTGAGTTGTGCTCGACAAATGCAGTCTTTATTTCCTTTAACAAAATTACATGAGATCAACCTTTATCATATTAAAACTCAAAAGGTAAACTCAAAAAAACAAAAAATGTCCAAAAATAGTCAAATTTCGAAAAACTAAAACTTGTGCTAGGTTTGCTCGATAAATGCAGTCTTTATTCCCTCTAACAAAATTACGCGAGATCAACAGTTCTCATACGAAAACTCAAAATGTAAACTCAAAAAACACCAAATTTCCAAAAATAGTCAAATTTCAAAATTTTACGTTTTTTGTGTTTTAATCACTTTTTGAGTTTTCATATGAGAACTGTTGATCTCACGTAATTTTTTTAGAGGGAATAAAGACTGCATTTATCGAGCACAACTCAGCACAAATTTTATTTTTTCAAAATTTGACTATTCTTGGACATTTGATATTTTTTGAGTTTACATTTTGAGTTTTCGTATTAGAACCTGCTGATCTCAAGTAATTTTGTTAAAGGGAATAAATACTGCATTTCTTGAGCACAACCTAGCACAAGTTTTATTTTTTCGAAATTTTAAAAAATAATACATTTTTTGATTTTTAGTTTTTTTTTGAAAAGATTAGGTTTTTTGAATTTTTATTTCTTGCACAAAATTGTGTATACTTCGAGCCGCCTAGCACAACTATTCTTTTTACTCTAGTAAGAAGTTGCGGATCTAGCAAAAAAAAAAACGTTTTTCAAAAATTGTACCCGTAATTTTTGATTTTTCAAAGAACCACTCACGGCACAAATGAGCACAAGTCTAAAACAATTTAGCACAACTTTAATTTTTTACAAAAAATAAGTTTTCACATCTAACTTCCGGGACATAACAATGTGCATTATTCAGTGTACGTTTTGTGGAACTATTTACGACATTTGTCAATAAAGGGCTATATAACGCTCACATTTCAGGGGGTGTCCAGGCTCATAACATGGTGATTTCGAGTACTAAAAACAGCGAACGATGTTGCAAAGGGTTGCTGTCCCGCAGGCAAAATACCGACGGAAATCGTCCGACTTTGCACAAATATATTTATGGCTACGGATCATAGATTATATTATTATTCGGAATTTCCTGACTAACCATTTTGTACATTATTTCTGTTGAGCAGATTCATATCAAATCACGCAGGCAGCCTATGCTTGAGTCACAGAATTATTCGTGAATAAAATTTGATGGTTTTTAAACGGTATAAGACGATACGTGTCTTACGTAATTATAAAAACAAAATTTAATTTAAGTAATAGCATAGATTTAATAAATAAAAATAAAATAATAATTTAATAATTTGATAAATAATATTAATTTAATATAAATTAATTTAATTTCAATTTAAAAACATAACTTCTCATCCAAGTTCAAAATTTGTCACTAAATTTAAAAAAGTTTAAAAGAGTAAAAATGACGTTGGTTTATCTGAAAATATTCAATGTTAATTTATTAAAAATGCCATCGTTTTTTTCCTCTTGATTTTTTTTCAGATTAAATTTACACCTTCCCCTTGGCGAGGAGATAATTTTCTTGTCTGAAAAATGAACATTCACGTTTTCCCCCGAAAACACCACAAGATATGAAAACCGTAAAGGAATAAAATTATTTGTCTAAAAAAAATCTAAAAAATTTCTTTTGACACCAATTTCTATCTTGCATTATTTTCGATATTTTTGAGAAAATATTGATAAAATCTTCTAGGATTTATTTTTTTCTCAACAATAAAAGTTTTGGATGTCTAAAAAATAAAGAAGAGCATAATTAAACAGTCCTTTTCGGTTTTTTATCGCAACAAAAACTTGTATTGTTAGGAAAAAAAATAATTACGGATTTTTTTACACATTTTGGAAAAAAAAATTTTTAATTAACGCTAGATAGGAAAAAACTTTAGAGATATTTTTCTAGAAATTTATCATTTATTGAGGACAAGGGAGTGTACTATTCATACATCAATTTCGGGCAGTATTAAATTTTGCAATAAAAACATAGAATAATGAATAACAAAATATTTAATGAATAATAAAATATATAATATTTTTAAATGTTTTTGAAATCTTTATTAAAATCTAGCGTGCAAGCATTTTTTAAATCGTTGACATCCGTGAAATCTTTGTGAAATATTAATATATTTCAAAATGGCCGTAACCAATTCTAATTATGAAAAAAACTAAATTAACATCGAAACTTTCAACTTATAATTTTGATAATTTGTAAGTTCAATACCACAAAAAAATATATGCTTCAATATTCTATATTAGCGGAGAAGAAATTTTAAAATTATTAAATTATTCACAATGCTATAGTCTGTTATGTGCAATCTGAAAATAATTGGTACAGTCTTTAAAAAGTCCCTTGAAATATACTTATTCTGTAATAAACAAAATACAAATTATATATTGATAAATAAAAAACTTTTCAGTAGCAAGATTTTTTCTAAACAAGATGTTTATTTCATAACAGACTAAAATATTTAAATTTCTAGAAGAATTCCAGGGTTTTAAGGCAAGGGAAAGGGCAGAAAAACTTCAGGCTATTCGTACAGAAATGACGGTATACGTAACCACGGCTTTTTCCAAAGTAAAAAATGATTTCGAAAATAAATTCTCGATTTCTAGAAATTATGAAATATGCCAATATTTGACAATGAATGAAATATTGATACATAAAATATACATTTTTTCCTTTAGTATGCTGCAAAAAATGTTAATATTGTTATTTTTAAATTTTGTCGAGCCAACTCTTGTCGAAAATAGCTTTTGGCAAATGTTTAATCAACAGAGTCAACGCTATGTGCGACCTTCGTCTGTGTTATAACTATAAATCATAGAACTCGTATCATTATGTAACTGCATGTCTTCGCTGACCCGGGGTATTCGTTATCACCCAAGGGAGATCGAATTATGACAAATTAGTGCAATCGATTGAGTAAATAATCTTCACTTTACTCAAGCTAACAAATTGAGGTTTATCAGTTTAGTGACCCTAAAACATTATCAATGCCAATGTTCTTCTTGAAAATCGGTCAATTAAATTTTCATATGTATTTAAAAAGATATTAATATTGATATTTCAGTACTTTCTAAGAGGCCGTTAAAAAAATACGTAACGATTTTTTCTTTATTTACCCCCCCCCCCCCCCCCCCCCCCCCCCCCCCCCCCGTCACCCAAAAAGCATGTTTTTTTTAACGGCACCTAACTATAAAGATAAATTGCAATACATAGTATAATCCTTCTAAATGTTGAAAAATAAATAAACTATAAAATATAGAAAAATAACTAGCCTCTTGACTTTTATTTAATACAAAATCTGACTTCTACTTGGAATATTTAAAAAACATTAAAACAATATCAAAATAAAACGATTCATAATTGAAACAAATTAAAAAATTTAATAATTAAACATGGTACATTCAAACGTTTAAACGATCCAAATTTAGATCTAACAACAATGAACGATTTTAATTTTGAAGGCTTCGTACTTAAATGTAATTAAATAATTTTTAATTTTAAAGGCTTATAATATTATATTCATTTGAAGGCTTACAACTGAAACAATTTAAAATACTGCGCAAATAAAAAAAAAATAGAATTGGGACTTAAAAATGGAATGAGTCGAAGCTTTCCAAATTTAAGCATTGTTGAAAATTGAAATAAATCGATTTGGAACGTTATTTGATAATACTCGACATCTTGGTTTTATTTATCGAAAATAATACGACAAAAATACAATATTCAAATGTTAAAAATGACGCAAAATATTGAAAAAATTATAAAAGAGGAATTATAGGGTTTAAGTTTAAAAAGGCCTACAAAATTTCTCATAATTTTTTTTTGATAAGACTTGTCATTTCGGTTTTATTAATCGGAAATCCTATGAAAAAAAGGAGAGAATTAAAATTTTGAGCCGAACGACATGAGACACGGAAAAAGTTCCAAAGCTGAAAAGCAACTTTAAAAAGACATACAAAATATTTTTAACCATTTTTTGACAGTATTTGTTATTTTGGTTTTATTTGTCGAAAATACGAGAAATCAAAAATTCCAATTTTAAACCAAAAACGTCACAAAATACGGGAAAAGGGTTTTTATTGCCTAAATAAGCAATTATAGCTTTAAAAAGGGCCTGAACAATTATTTTAACCATTTTTTGATAGGACTTGTCATTTTCGTTTTATTTTGAAAGTACTATGAAAAAATAAAAAATTAAAATTTTAAACCAAACGATGCAAATACGAAAAAAAGTCTTACGAAGCAATTATAGCTTTTAAAAAGTTCTACATAATTTTTTAAATTATTTTTTTCATAAAACTTGCCATTCAAGTTTAATTTATCAAAAATACTATGAACAAAATTAAAATGTTGAGCGAAACGATACCAAATATGGTCTTTTCTGTTATAACTTTAATCCTTTTGGTTTAACATTCAACTATTTGGTTGAAAATTTATGTGCTTTGCTGAAAATTCGTCTCTTTTGTTAGGGATTTCATATTATTGGTTTAAAATTCAACGGTTAGGTTGAAAAATTTGAGGACTAAACTGATTTGTTGAAAATACGTATTTTTTATTGAATTGAACTGTTCTAAATTCAAATTTGAATATTTTTTGGTTGAAATAGCAACTATTACAGTTTTCGCTAAAAACTCAAAATCTTTAACTGGAAATTAAATTAATCCATTTTTGGTCAAAAATTATTCTGTTTTTTTTTTTTTTTGTTGAAACTTCAACTATTTGATGGTAAATTGATGTATTTTGTTAAAAACTTGTCTTTTTCGGTAGAAAATTAATATTTTTTGTTTAAAATTCGGCTAATTTTGATTTAAAATAAAAATATTTTTTTAGTTGAAATATTAACTATAACATTTTTTACTGAAAATTTAACTACACACGTTAAAAAGTAGTTCGCTTTTGTAATTAGTTTTGAAATTTTACAATATTGTAGAAAATTTAATTGCTCTGTAAAAAAAATCTTTTTTCCTAGAAAATTAATGTTTTGTAATAAATATTTGACTATTGCATTTTTGTTTAAAAACTGATCCTTTTTAGTTTCAATATTTAACTGCGGAACTGGTTTAAAATTGATCTAATTGATCAAAAATTCATACGAAAATTATTTTTCTTGGTTGAGAATTCAACTATTTGGTTAAAAATTGATGAATTTTGTTGAAAATATATATTTTTTTTTTTAGTAGAAAATCAATCTTGTGGTTGAAAAATCAATTATTCGGTTCTTGGTTGAAAATTCGTCTTTTGCGTTTCCAGTCAGCTGTTTTCAATTTAAAATGAAAATTTTTCCTTCGTTGGAATATAAATTATTATAGTTTTTGTTGTAAATTCGATTTTTTATTTCTTGAAAGTTCAACTAATCATAAGAAAGAGTAAGATTTTACAAAATCTCTCCTCCACCAAATCGTCTTACGTAATTTTTGGATAACTCCTAGATTCATTCACGAAAAAATTTTACTCGGTGTAATAATTATATTATTATATTCAATTTTAATTCTGATATACTAAATAAATCAAGAATTTATTCAATACTCTCTCATTACATTATTTTCATGATAAAGTTGATAATAATTTAAACGAGACGAAAATTCGAGAGGTATTTAAAACATCGAAAAAGTTTCGATACTAAATCCGTAGCAGCTATTGTAAAAAAACAGGTCCAAAAAGTCGATTGTCATCGGATTTCAAGGACACTGAGGTTAATGTCTCGAAAAAATAACAATAATCTTGCGATTAGACTTCAGGAAATCGGCCTATTTTCATAATACACGACCTTACAATCCATAAGGAAACAACGTAGTCACACGATCTCAAAATAACTTCAAAATGTCCTCTTTTCGCAAAAACTCTCTTACTCAATTTTGGTACATTGGGACCAGCTGATTCCACGAGTGGAAAATTACCGAAGAACCCAATGTTGCCGGATTGTATGAACCACTTTCGACAATACAATTTTAATTTTTAATCGAATATTTAAAATTTTTCAAACGATTCCCGAAAATATGGAACCTCTAATCATCACTAAATCATACCTAACACTTCGCACCGATCAGAAATGACTTGTGTTTCGCAAATAATTTTTTCGCCTGTTTCACAACATTCATATGAATTTTGGACAACTCTCAGGTGACGTTTCGGCAACAATGAAAAGGATGAAATAAAGCGAGAATAAAATAAAAACAGAGGGAACGGTAGAGCGACTTGTGGTTATCTAATTCAATTATCACCTTGCGAAGTGAGGCCAAAAAATTTTGTTTACGAAATAAGCTGCGAAACGCGCCCGATGTGTGTCAAGGGAATAATCGATTATTAGGAACATTTCCTGGGTATGCGATGCCGGCATGGAAAGATTGATCGAGGTACTCACTTTTGAGAGTTGGCTAGCACCGACTGTCGACAGAAATTCAACATGACTTTCGGAGATATTTTTTCAGAGACGGAGAATCAAAAATGAACACCTGGAAACTTAGCTTACGCCACGAAACACAAGAGACGTCGGTCACCATTAGACAATTTTCTACACTGTGACCTGTGTGTTGAGTTGATCAGATGAAGTCAGATGTGTTCCATTCAGTCACGTAGGAAGAATATGTGGTGCCCCGATCGAGGCGCCCCGTGGTGGGCAAATATTTGCTATTCATATTCAGGTGATCCGAAAATACAGTGTAAATTTAATGTTTCATGCATTTATATCGACCCAAAATTTGTTCAAATAAATATAAAAAATTAACCGTTAAAAAAAATGATATTTGATGGCTTCACAGGCCCTGAGGAGTAATTCTTTTTGCCATCTGGTGTATACAATCTCTCTGCAATCTTATGCAATATTATGCAATCCCATCCCTGGCAAAAGTTTCGGATATAGGAATTTATTCCGAAATCTGTATCCGATCCAATCTGAATCTATCTCAACCAATCCGAAAAAAGTTCTGAATTTCGTTATACCGAAATTGGTTAAAAATTAATCCAACTCAATCCGGTTCAATCCGAAACCAACCAGAACAACATTTTCAATCCGATGAATCCAATTCAATCCGGACTCGGATTCATTCGGATTCATTTGGATTGAAAATTCAGTATATATCAATTTGAGTTCGTATAGATTTGGATTACAAATTTTTGTTTGGATTGATTTGGATTGAGTTGGATTCATTCGGATTGACAATTTCATATATGTCAATCTGAGTTCGGATTGATTTGGATGCTTTCGGATTGTAAATTTTGCGTGATTAGAAATTCGGATTGAACCGAATTGAGTCAGATCCATTCGGATTCGTCTTGATTGAAAAGTCAGTATATATAAATCTGAGTTCTGATTGATTCTAGTTGTTATTTTAGTTTGGATTGCAAAATTTGGTTTGAATTGGGGCGGATTGGAAATTTGAATTGAACCAAATTGAGTTGGATTAATTTGGATTGAAAATTCAGTATATATCAATCTGAGTTCCGATTGCTTCTGATTGTAATTGTTTTTGGATTAGTGTGGATTAGAAGTTAAGATTAAACTGTATTGAGTTGGATTTATTCGAATTCATTTAGACTGGAAATTCAGTATTGTCAATCTGAGTTTGGACTGAAAATTTGATTTGGATTGATGCAGATTGGAGGCTTGGATTGAATGGGATTGAGTCGGATTAATTTCGATTGAAAATTCAATACACATCAATCTGAGTTCGGGTTGATTCTGATTGTAATTTTGGTTTGAATTGGTTTGGATTGGAAGTTCGCAATGAATTGGATTGAGACGGATTCATTTGGATTGATAATTCAGTATATATCAATCTGAATTCGGATTTATTCCGATTTTGGTTCGGATTTGTGCGGATTGGAAGTTCAGATTCAACCAGATTGAGTCGGATTTATTCGAATTCATTCATATTGAAAATCTAGTATATGTCAATCTGAGTTTGGATTGAACATTTGGTTTGGATTGGGGTAAATTGGAAGTTTGGATTCAACAGGTTTGAGTCGGATTCATTAGGATTGAAAATTCAGTATATATCAATCTGTATTCGGATTAATTTGGATTGAAAATTAAGTTCGGATTGGTGCTATTTGAAAATTTGGATTGAACCGGATTGTGTCGGATTCATCCTAATTGAAAATTCAGTATATAACAATCTGAGTTCAGATTGGTTTGGATTGAAAATTTGGTTTGGATTTGTGCATATCGGAATTTCGGATTTAACCGGATTAAGTCGGATTTAAATGGATTTATTTGGGTTGAAAATTCAGGACGTATCAATCTGAGTTAGGATTGATTTGGATTGCAAATTTTTGTTTAGATAGGTGCGGATCGGAAGTTCGGATTGAATCGGATTCATTCAGAATCATTTGGATTGAAAATTCAGTATATGTCAGTCTGAGTTTTGATTGAAAATTTGGTTTGGATTGGTACGCATTGGAAGTTTGGATTGAACCGGATTGAGTTGGATTCATTTGGATTTAAAATTGAATGTGTATCAATCGGAGTTTGGATCGATTCTGATTGTAATTTTGGTTTGGATTGGGGCGCATTGAAAGTTTGGATTGAACCTGATTCAGTTGAATTAATTCAGATTCATTTGGATTGAAAATTCAGTACATGATAATCTGAGTTCATATTCATTTAGGTTGAAAATTTGGCTTGGATTGGTGCGAATTGGAAGTTCAGATTGAACCGGGTTGAGTCGAATTGAGCCGGATTACTTTTTAACCGATTTGGATCGAACGAAATGTAGATTTTTTCGGATTTATTCGGATTGATTCGAGTTTTTTCCCATACAGATTTCGAAATAATTTTGGAATGATTCGAAATGAATTCCTATCCAAAAATGTTGCCAGCGATGCACTTAAGCACATTTTCGCGAATTTAAATGAATTTCAAAACATTTCAAAAGATTTCAGAGGATTTTTAAGTTTTTTAAATCTATCAGAGGATTTTAAGGGATTCCAAATGATTTCAAGAAATTAAAAAAGAGTTAAAGACGATGTCTAGGTACCGTATTCCTGACCTTTCATTTCAAATTCAAGATCAAAAAAGAATCTGGACGATTTTTAAGAAAGTTTTAAAAATTTGTCGTAGTTTTAGGAAAAATTAAAATCATTTAAAAATATGTATTCAGCAGCTGTTGAAAATGTTGATAATGTCGAAAATTCTGAAGATTTTGAAATAATTTTTTTTTCAGTTGTTGAAAATAGAAATAAATTTTTCATTTAATCTCCAACTGTTTAAAATTGAAGAATTTTTCAAATTAATTTTGTGACTATTAAAAATCCACCGCTTCAATTTTTATTTTCCAGTCTCTTTCAACAGTTGGATCTTCAACTGTTAAAAATTGAGGAAAATTGAATTTTAAACAATTTAAAATTGAACTGCTTAAAATTGAAATAAATAAAAATGTAATTATTTTTTATTTTTCCACAGTTAACTATAAAACTACTAAAAATTTATCAATTAAATGTGCAGCAGCTTTATTTTCAACAATTTAATAATCAATTGTGAAAAACGGAAGGAAATGACATTTTAAATTTAATTCAATGTTTAGCAGTTGAATGTTAAACTGTTTGAAATTTCATTTACTTGAATTTTCAACAGTTGATAATTAAATTCAAAATTTATTTGCTTTGTTTAACAACTGAATTTCTAACATATGGTAATAATATATTTGTCTTTAATTTTATTTCAATAGTCAAAAGCTGAGAATTGAAACTCAAATTTCCATTTTTGTTCCATTTTAAACCACAGAAAATTAAAAATTAAATTTTTAGCAATTCAATGTTTATTTTAGAAATCTTTAATTTTAAATTTCCTAAAACTTTTCAAAACCTTGAAAAAACTTTGAAATTGTATTTCAAAATGTTCAGAATTTTCAATAACTACTGAATACATATTTTAAAATGATTCAAATTTTTCCTAAAACTTTGAAAAAATGCTGTAAAATTTCTAAAAATTTCCTAGATTCTTTTATTAATCTTGATCTGGAAAAGAAATATGAATTTTCAAAGACATTTTTAGTATAATAGGTGCTGAGAGAACTTTTTCTTAGTTGGATTTCGAAAAAAAGTAAATTTCGTTAGTTTTTGAGTTACGTTTTTATTTTAGAAATATATGTCCAATTTAAATTAATACAAACTTTATTTATAACTTTTGAGCGATAGAGTTTTTACACTCTTTAAAGAAAGTCGTAGCTTATTCATGACCCTCACAATATTTCTAAAACAAGGAATGTTTTAGACAATTTTGAATTTTAACTTGAAAAAAATTCAAACTTTCCTATTTTTGGCTATAAATCTCTTTAGCGCTAAGTATTAATTATTTATTTATAAATGCGTATCTTCAAATTTACCTAGTTACGACTTCCACTTCTAGAATGTTTGTAGTATTCTTAGACCAACAGAAAATTTGTTAGAAGACTTGGAATTATGAACAAAATACATACATTTTCAACAAAAACAGACATACCTTCATCAAAATACATGAATTTTAAAATAAAAAATAAAAGAAATGTCCAACCAAATAGTTGAATCTTTAACTATAAACAATGTGCACTTTAAACAAAAAATTGACTGATTTGATTTCCATTTAAAAAAGTGCATGTTCAACTAAAAAAAGTGTTAAGAAAATAGTTCATTTTTCAACGAAAGAAATGAATTTTCAACTGAAATGATGAATCTTTAATAAATAAAAAAAAAACATTTTCAACAAAATAGTTTAAATTTCAACAAAAAATGATACCAACTTCTAACTTAAATCAAAAATAGATTTTACCAAAAAGGTTGAAAGTACCTTTTTTAAACGAACATAAACTTTAGAAAAAACAAATTGTTAAAAAAAACTGCACCATGATCGATTTTTCCAATAATTTCACTTATTTAAAAAAAAAATTTTATGGGGATGCAATTGTTCATTAATAAACTTATGTTGAGAAATTTTGTGAATTTACTAAAGTTTAAGAAAAATTACTTCCTTCTAATTAAAATGAATTTTTGAAAATGTAAAAAAATTTTATAGGAATATAATTACGCAAAAATAGAACCCTGTCATGTAATTATTTCCATTTAC
This sequence comes from Belonocnema kinseyi, assembly GCF_010883055.1. Lineage (NCBI taxonomy): Eukaryota > Metazoa > Arthropoda > Insecta > Hymenoptera > Cynipidae > Belonocnema > Belonocnema kinseyi. The sequence continues at coordinate 86,073,216 of NC_046657.1, forward strand.
AGAGGATTAAGATAAATTACTTTTTTATATGAATAAAAAATAATTTATGGAAAATAAAACGTTATATCATGGCATTCCGGTACAAGCTAAACACTTATTTGCCAGAGGTTTGTTTCATGGATGACTTAATCACATTAATCAAAGACTTTCCATATATGAAAACATTACCCTTGATACCTGCAATAATGGTAGTCTAAGAAAAATTCTTTAAATACTTTAATAAAATCCATCGCATACGTTTACTGCGAATACAAAACTACAATTACATTACATTTAAATTATTTGGGAATTTTACGCTACTAATTATCAAAATAATTTTTAATGCTTCTGAAAACATTGATTTAAAATTACTGTGATATAAATATTATTTCCTATTATTTTCCTATTGAAATTTCGCTGACGAGAGCGCCTAAAAAGCCTCGAAACATGTTGGATCCTCGTAGTATAAAAAAGACAAATAGACAATAAAGAAGTGAGCAGTTTTTCTTTTTCCCCCTTTTTTCAATTGTCATATCTGTATCTGATGAGCCGTTTTACAATTTTATTTATTATTATTATTATTATTATTATTATTATTATTATTATTATTATTACACCATTAAGCCATTTCCCTTTCGGGGTAGGCGTGACTCACTCGGCAGGGGAA
>NC_046657.1:86073961-86085665 GCF_010883055.1 Belonocnema kinseyi
ACATGTCCGAACCATCTTAACCGATTTCTTTCCCATGTGTCTACTAGCGTCTCTTCTGCACCACATTCTTTTAGAATTATCTCGTTACTTACTTTGTCCATATATTTCTCTCATTTTGACTCTTTTTGTGCAATTATTTTTCACAAATTCATTTTCTTGATTATTTGTTTGTTAAAATACCGTTCTTTGAAAGACATAATTCTTTTTAAGCTTTCTTGTGCAATTCTACTATACAATTTGATTTTAAATGTGTATGTTGATTTAAAAAATTTACTTTCATATATTAAACAGAGACATTAAGCCATAAAACCTGTGTTGTTCTCTAGCGTTCGGTTCTTTGGCCGTTCTAAAAGTTTAATTTTTGGTCAACAAAAAAAACTTAAAGCTGCGCGGGACCATCCTAACTGCGCACGACACGCTGCGAGCCTAGAGCGCGCGACTGATGGTTGTCGTGCTTCGTGCTCGGTCTTTGTATTTTCCCCACATTTGTAATCAGGCCTTTTAAAATTAAAGGTCAAAATATCGACAACTGTAATTTGGGGATTTTGTCGAAGATGCAAACTTTTCTACATTATGTTCAACTGTATTGAATATCAAATGTATATTATATTTATTTATGTACCTCGGTCTGGAGCTGGTTATTCAGGTATTACAAAATAAAGCAACATTTTCATTTGTAAGGGTTAATTTTATATTTTTTTCTTATTTTGCATTAAGTGTTATTCTTAGATTCCCTGAAAAGTGTATATTATTTAACTAAATTGATTATTTTTTGTCGCAACTTGTGTTGTTTGTCCAAAAATTGAATTTGTTTATTGTTGTGTCATTTTTTACTAATTAAACAAAAACTACGTGCCCCATAAAAATGTGATAAAAAATAAATTTTGGGATCATTTTTGAGTGCACAATTTTTGTTGATTTATTATTTTCGCATTTTGCACAGTTTTACGGCAAAGTGAATATTTGATTTTTCATTATTTTTGTCTGATAAAGATGTGCATTTTCGGCTTTATGAAAAAATTAAAAAAGTTCTTGCGATAATAATATAGGGATCTCAAAAGGGAAGTTGTTTTTTTTACCTTATTTAATATCGTGCGTTGTTTGGCTTAAAATGTTCGTCTTTGTTTTTTTATTTAAAAAGTGCTTAACTCTGATAATTTTATTTTTATCGAAAAATTTTATAAGAATACATTGTTCGAATTTTCGAGAAATATGAATAGCCGTACGTAGAATTGGTAATTTTTGAAAAAAAATGGTCTCACAAATGTTGAAAATGCTTTAACTTTTTACAATTTCATCCAAAATAGCTGGATAACGAACTTTTCCCTTTTCTTTAAATCTCAAAAAATGATGCCGTAGCGTAATCCAATCCAATAATTTTGTGGAAAGTTATTTCGGGCCTATAATCTGAAGGCAGACAGACACCTTTGTAAAAACAGTTTTTTCTGGCTCAGGGGTTCTCATTCGAATGAGAATCTAATACAGTCAAACCTGGATTTAATGTCAATTTTGGCACTGAGCGTGGCATTAAATCCAGTGTCTCGGAATTATTTTGTTTTGCTCCTGTTTTTTCTCTTTCTTGTTTCTCCCGCTGTTTTATGACACTTGAGTGAGCACCGCACATCCTCCCCTGCCCCAGAAATAGGAAAGATTCTGAAAGGAAATTTCCGATAGATTCTGAAACAGCTGGAAAAATATTATTTTCAGATTTTATCAGAATCCTTCCGAAATATGCATCTGAATTCTTCAGTTTCTTTCCGAAAATTTGTCCCAATATAATTCCATCAAATCTTATCAGAAGTGTCCCACTAGTGTTCTGTCTGATCTTATCAGAATTGTCCCACTTATTCTTCTCAGATATTATCAGAAATTCCTAATTATTGATAATAATATATTATTTTATTTTTGCAAATTATTATTTTAAAAAGTTAATAATAATCATTTGAACAAACAAATGTAAAAGGTTTATTTATAATTACATAATAATGACATATAAAGTTCTATGAGACAATATTTATATAACAAGATTACATAATTTATTTTTTTTATAAAATCTGATGGAAACTAACGAAAATACTCGCGGGACAGTTTCGGAAAAAGTCGAAAAATACGGAAAGATACTGCTGGGGTACTTTCTGATAAATTCTGAAAGATTCTGAAAGAAAATAGTGGTACAGTTTCGGATAAAATTACAGATGCAGATTTCGGAAAGAATCTGAAAGATATGGAAAGCTTCGGAAAGAAAGTTCTATCAGAAATTTCTGGCAGGGTCCCCCACTCCTCTTACCCATGCCCGCCGCGTGGCGTCCATTCTTGGAAACATGAAATGGAGGATCATGGAATCCAAGTTTGACTGTAGTTGAATTTGTTGTCAAGAAAGAAATAATTACACTCGGACGCCGAACGTACGAGAGGTTCAGGAATCATGATTTCCAAACACACGACCGTGAAAAGGGTCCACTCCTGCGACACATCGATTTCGGGGGAACTGCATGAGAACGCACACAGCCGCAGTTGCGCGCGACTCTCGTAAAGAGTGGGATTATGGGGGGTGGGGGTCACGTATTCCTATAGTGCTGGGACGCTCGTGTCTGTGGAACGCTCGTAACTTTAAGGTTCTTACGTTCGGCGTCCGAGTGAACGTCTAAATCACATATTTAAACCGAAAAAATTTAATTTTAAATCAAAAACATTCAATTCAACCAAAAATGTAGCTTTTAACAAAAGAGTTTAATTTTTGACTGAATGAAATGATTTTCTTTCAAAATCGTTTAATTTCTAATCAAATAATTAAATGTTCACTCAAATAGTTGCATTTTTAACAAAAAACAGATTATTTTTCAATAAAAATGAGTAAAATAACTGGCATATTTTACCTGATCAGGTTATCTCTTTTTGGCACCTTCTCAGATTATCGTGGGTCGCTTCCCGAAAATGCAGACATTTACTAAAAAATGCATAACTTTTTAACAAATTGAGATATTTGAAGTTTTAAAATAGCATAGCAAAGCTCAAGAAGCGCGTTCTTACGAAAAAAAAATCATAAACTTGATAAGAACAAGAGAAATGATTAAGTATGTGTAGGGTTACCAGATGGATCGGGTCGAAATCTAGGACACTTTCAAAAGCACTAAAAAAAAGGTCATCGAATTTATTTCGTTTCAGGACACGTAAATTGAATTGCATTAACAGATAGGGGAAAAATATTTCTCGCACATTTTCCCCTGAAAGTCGGTTGCGTTCATCGCTCCATTGGGATTTAATCAAAGAAAGAATGCTGTAGCAATAGGTGTTCAATTCGCTATTGGCGTTTAAAATCTTAAGATTTCTCTAAAAAAAAATCTGGCTCTGTAAAAAACAGGACATTTTCAGAGTTTTCAAGAAAAAACCAGGCCAACAGGACAGATGGGGCAAAACCTGGCCTTCACTGGATGTACGCTGCGCCATGCTATAAACTATAAAGTATAAGAGATGAAAAATCAATATAGAACTCAAAAAAAGAAAAATTTTCAAAATACTCATAAACTTCATAAAAATTCAAAAACTTAACTTGAGGCTCATAACGAGTTTGCACATAAGTTAAACTGTTAAAGTTATCGTGAGTCGTTTTAGACACAGCGCGAACTTAACCTGCTAACGCTACAAAGGCCAGGCAGTCACCGGGGAAACGCGGTGTAGCACAGAGGGTTCTCTATTCCTAAAGTTTTTTTAAGGTGGAGATAGGAATTTCCGGAGTACACGCATTCTGAATAATGAGACAAAAGAAAAATCCCTGGAATTCAAAAAGAAGAACTTGTGTTCATTTAGAAGGAGGAAACGGTCCTCTCTGCCCCCCTCTGCGTACACCTTTGAGTTGTAGTGTTTGATTTAAAGTTTAAACAGTTTAAACGTACCAACGCAAAATAATGCAGTAGCCTCCGGTTGAGCACCACAACGCCCTCTGAGTTTCGAGTTCGAATTCGAGCGCCTTACAATAAGAACGGTTATCTGAGCCGCCAGGTATAGCATGGTACCCTTAAATCGCCTTCAGCCGGAAAAATCAATTAAACTAAATTTGAAAGGATTCCTAGAGATTAAAAAAATTTCAAGAGATTTAAAGGTACCAAGGAATTTCACATGATGGACGGATTTTTTTCAATACTATCTTTTCTATCTCATCCTATCCCTTATCTGTCCGCGTCAATCTCTGGCTATTTCTTTTTCAATCTAAACTCTCTTCTATCTTTTTCAAGCCTTTCTTCTCTATGTCATCCTATCCTTCATCCATCCACGCCAATCTTTTACTATCTCTCTGTCAATATAAATATCTACCTATCTTTTTGAAGCTCTTCTGTATCTCATCGTAGCCTATATCCACTAACATCTATCATTTTCTATCCCTTTATGTATCTAGAGTTACGCCTACCTTTTTTAATCCTCTCTTCTCTATCTCATCCTATCCTTTATCAATCCCTGTAATCCTAAACGAATTGCCACTAGGGTGGCTGGCGGTAAAAGTAACAAACAAGTGAAATAATTGTCTTCGGGTCTATCAGTAGAGGCCCAATAAACCATTTTGTCAAATTTGACACAGTGGTCGTTTAAGGTATGGAAATAAATTATAAAGTGTGTAGGTACTCCAATCACTCGCTTATAGTCCCCCCGTTTTCGGCCTGTCTCGAACTGCTGGTTCACGCAGTTTCTTAGGGGAGCAGAGCGAGAGCGGTTGCGACAGTCGTCTTGAAAGGGTCGCAGTGCTCGATTACTCAGGTACGTAAATTGCACAATAGCAAGCATTTCAATTGGAAACGGTTCAGACAGCCCTGACTGTTTACGTATCGATCCTCCCGAATTCAGTCCAAGTCTATTTGAAGGCAACACCCGACACTGGACTGAAAGCGAGAGTTTGGTTGATATAAGCATTGATATCACATTCTCTCGTTCTCTTTCTGGTACGTGATCAACGTCAAATTAATTTTTTTAATAAATTGCTTAACTTTTCGATGGAATCTCGAATTATGAGGAGTAGAAAATGATAAGAGTGCTCAATCGCGGAAGATAGAAAAAGAGAGAGGCAAATATTCGATTTTATATTAAAGCAAGAAATAGATTGAAAATGATTGAAATTCATAATAGATGTAGATTGAGGGATAGAAAAAGATAAGGGTCCTCGGTCACGAAAGATAAAGAAAGATATAGAAAATTACTGAGATTGATAATAGGAGAAGATAGTAGCGTTTTAGAGATTAAAATTGATCCATTGAGAGAAATAGAATAGTTCAATCTTTTCCTATCCCCCAATTTTTAATTTCGTGAATGTCAAACGATTGTAGAGGATTATTGAGTTTTCCAACGATGTCAGGGGATTTTGAGTATTACCAAAGGACAGGGATTTTTAACTGGCTACTTTTTTTACAACAATAGTGGTAACGAAATTACTTTTTAACGTAAACAACGAATTGGTAACTATTTACATTTTTTTCAGTAACAGTAACCATAAAAAATGATTTTTTTCGTTACTTTCGAAATGTATAGTCTATTTCTGATACTTATTTCATTTTATTGCTTTTCCAACTATTTTTTCATTTTCACTATTTAAATTATGGTGGCAGATAGCTATAGAAATTCATAGCCAAATATATAGCAAAATTAAAATTTTTCTCTCAAACTGGGATTCAAAATTTTCTAAAATCTATCAAAACACTTAGAAAGAAATAAAAAATAATTTCAGAGTTAAATATTCATTTCTCTCTGATCATGAATTTTTTTAATTGCAAATTTAACTATTCTAGTTATTTTACTTATTAATTTAATTGAAAATTCAACATTTTTGGTTAAAAAATTTATTATCTGGTTGCAAATTTATTTCTTTTGTTCTAAGTTGAACGATTTTCAAAGAAAATAATGTCATGGTTAAAATTTCAACTGTTTTATTGAAAAATAGTTTTTTGTTTAAATTAAACTGTTTTTTATTTAAACTTAATTTTTTTAGTTGAAATATATTATCTATTACATATCATTTTTTTACTTCAAATTCAACTGCTATTACATTGTCAAAATGATTTGTACGTTATAAGTTGTAAGTTGTAAGTTGAGTGATTTCTTCTTTTTTTTTGACAGTGGGTCTTTTATAGTATGAACATTCATATAGTTTTGTTTTAAATTCGTCTTTTTTTATGAAAATTAATCTTCGTGGTTGAAAATTCATGTATTTGGTTTCAATTTCCACTATTTGATTGATTAGTGATCTTTTGTAGGTGAAAAATCATGTATTTTATTAAAAATTCATCTCTTTGGTTTCAAATTAAAGAATCTGGTTAAAAATTCGTCTTTTCAGTTGAAACTTCAACAATCTTGTTAATTTTTTGCAAATTCAACTATTTTGTTGAAAAATGGTTTTTCGGTTGAATGTAACTGTTTTTTATTTAAAACAGAAATATTATTTTGATTGATATATCAATTATTACATTTTTGTTGAGAGGTCATGTTTTTTCGTTCAAACTTATTTTTTTTTAAGTTGATATTTTTTTGGTAAAAAATTATCTTCTGGGTTGAAAATTCATCTCTCTGGTTTAAAATTCACCTATTTTGTTTCAAATTCCTTGTTTTTTTTTTGTTGAGTTTATTGTGTTGAAGATTCATCATTTTAGTTGAAGATTTATCTCTTTCGTTGAAAAAGTAACTATTTTGTTAACATTTTTTGTTTCCTAAACGTTCATTTATTTAAATCAAAATTTAACCATTCTATTTATGGTTTAAAATTTACATTGTTTATTTAATTATTCAATTATTTGGTCAGATGTGTTTTTTTTATTTCAAATTTTCTTGTTGGTCTAAGAATATTGCGAAACTTCTAGAAGTGAAAGTTGTAATTTGGTACATCTAAAGAAACACTATTAGACCAAATTTATTAATTTTTACCAGCAAAGAGATTTATAGCCCAAAATATAGGAAAGCTAACATTTTTCTTCAAATCTCAAATTCGAAAATTATAAGAAGGTTTTGTACAAATTAAATTTAAATATATATTTCTAAAATACAGAAGTAACTGAAAATCTAACCATAGTTACTTTAATTTTACTATATCTCGCACCTTTGAAAAAGTAACTTACCCATCACAGCCAAAGGATTTCCAGAGATTAAATTTTTTTTAAAGAATTCGAAGAATTTTTTAGGAGTTCCAAAGATTTCCGGATGTTTCGAGTGAATTTTTGTGAATAAAAAAAATAAAATTTGAAGCGATTGCAAGCGATTTCAAAGTTTTCAAGGGATTTTAAGGTATTTCACGAGATTCAAGGATTTGAAAGTTTATAGGGATTTTAATGAGAAAAATTGTGATTTTTCTCAATAACATTTTTTGAACATTATTTTTAACTTTTTGGATTTTTCAAAAATAAATTTTTACACGAGCATTTAAACAAAAATACATTTTTTTATGAATAGCTTAAAATGTTCCTTAAAAAGCCTTGTAAATATAAAAATTTGATCTCTCTTAGTTTTCGAGAAATAATTAAAAGCGTACGCAATAACGATACACACGTTGTGAAAAACGATGTAATAATAATTAATAATAATAGACAAATATTATACTCCTATGCACGAACATTAGAGTTAAGCTATCTGTTAAAAAATAGAGAGAATCCAAAATAGATTTTTTTTCAAAAATTCAATTTACAAATTTATTTTTGAAAAATCCAAGAAGTTTTTTAAATTTTGCTGAATAAAATATTTCTCATATCTTCAAAGTTTTTTTTTAATATTTCAAACATTATTTTAGGGGTTTTCTTTCAATACACAAGAGAACAGATACTAGCATTTTCATTAAAATTAATAATAATAGATGAAATTCGTCAGAGAATTTACAGATTTGATGCGTAATTACTTTGTGTGGGGTTGTTAGGCTGCTGATTTCAAATCTGGATTTCGAAGTGAACAAAACAATAAATAAAATAAATAAAATAAATAAAATAAATAAAATAAATAAAATAAATAAAATAAATAAAATAAATAAAATAAATAAAAAAAATAAAAAAAATAAAATAAATAAAATAAATAAAATAAATAAAATAAATAAAATAAATAAAATAAATAAATTAAATCAATCTAATCTATCAAACACAAAACTAAAAAAAGCATTCAAATTTCGTGTGAATAATTTTTTTTATTTAGTTTTTGGTGTAATTTAACTCGTCACATAATACTTGTGTCCCAGAATTGCACGAAAGTGGGTAGATTTTATGTTTGAAGAAAATATATAACACGCGCCGCGCTTTATGGCACTCGCCAACTTTAGATGTGTTTTCTTCGAAAAGCTGGTTAAAACTGAGGCCTTTTCATGCAAACGCCAACTTATGTCTCTATTAAAATTATTTATTTTTAAACATCTAAATTTAAAATTAAAGAAAAAACTATTTATTTCTTCCATTTTTTTATATAATTTTTTCATGAAATTAACAAATAACATAACTGGTAACAAACTCAATGAGAATTAAGAGAAAAAACGAGTTTGTTCTCCTTGTAAGTGCTTAAACTGTGCATTTGTTTATTTAACTTGTTTATCAGATAAAAAATAATATCGAACGACAGATTTTCATTATCAAGCATCATCTTGTCGAGAAAAGCAAGTATTTTTGAATCAGAAACGTATTTTGCAAACGAATAATCCATGATTTTGTATATTTTTTAAATAAAATTTCTTTATAATAATCAGGTTCACAAATAAATACTGTTTTTTCTTCCACACGCTCACACGCATTAAGTCATAAAATTCAAAGATTATTAAGAAAAATGCTTAAATTTGAACGATTTAAAAAATCAAAAGTCAAGTTATCAATTCTAAATCTTCCTAATTGAAGAAATTTCAAACGTAAGCCATCAAAATTAGAGAACATTTTTATTGTATATCCTCAAAGTCCTGCAAATTTAAAGGGTAAGAATTGAAAATTCTTAGATTTTGAAATAATAAAATTTCAAATCCTTTTTTTATTACGTTTATTCAATTTTTAAGATTTACAATTTGGATGATTTTTAAGAGCACAACGCAAGTATTCAATTCTGAATCTTCCAAATTGAAAAAATTTCGAATGTAAATCCTCAAAAAATCAGAATTTTTCGTTTTAATACTTAACATTTAAATTTTAAGCTAAAGAATTTTTAATTATAAATTTTAAGAAGATTTACAATGGAAAATTCTTGAGTTTTAATGATTTGCAGTTTACAATTCGTTAATTTTAAAGATGTATAAGGGTCATTCAACGGGAGATTTACCCCCTTAATTTTTTTGTGTGCATTTTTTTTCATTTTTTGTTCAAAAATATTTAAAACGTATTTTTTTATTTCAACATGAAGGTGTTAGGAATATTAATCCACAAAAAAGTGAAAAAATTATATCCTTTTTTAGCAATTTCTATTTGTTTATAAAATGCCTAATTTATTTTTGAAAATTCAATGGAGCAATTTTTCAATATACTTTATTTAGAAGTTCGGGATCAAGCGCATATTAGAAAATCTTTGAAAGTTTTTTTATCAATATTTTTGCAGTTTTAAAAAAGGTAAAACGATCACTTTTTTTAAACGATAATTTTCAAAATTTATTTCTCGGAAATTTTGCATATCCTATGGAAATAAAAAAATACTTATTCAATATTTTTCAACAAAGAAAAAAATATATATCTCACGCAAAAAAAATTAGGGGGTAAATCTCCCTGGAATGACCCATAAATAAAAATGCCTGAATTTTTGTTACTTTGGAAAGGAAAAGTCAAGTTTTTAATGCAAAGTCTTTCAAATTGAAGAGTATTCGAACTTAAGGCATAAAAATTACAGAATTATTTATTATAAAACTTAAAACTTGCAAAATTTTAAATTTTAAATTGCCCAAATTAAAGTCTTCAATTTATAAAAGTTACACTTCAAAGTTGTATGATTGAAAACTCTTCAATGTTAAAGATGTATAAATAAAAATATCTTCCAATTTGAAGAAATATCGACTGTAAATCATTAAAATTATAGTTTTTACGTAGTGTCTATTTCGTACCAATAAAATATGCCAACAAAAGGAAATTATTGTAATTACCTGCTTTCCATATATTTATATTACTTAGAAATATTCTATCATAATAAAATAAACAAACAAAAATTGTATCAAGGAATTATTTGTTGAAAGTGAGTTTTCTATAACTTTTAATAATTTTACGTTTAATAAGTTATATTGCAAGAAATTTTTATGGAAACAATATCATAATGAAGAAAATTTCTCTAAATATTATTCTGGTTGATATTATAAACAAATATAATGAACAAATTAATTATTGAAGTATTTTTCAACAGGAAAATTAGGTTTTTTCGATATCAATTTTTAAAATCAGGAAGATCATGATATTTCTAGTAAAATTCATAATTTGTTGATAAATTTGATCATTTTTTTCACTAATTAATTAACTAATTATGAATATTGCTGAAATTATCTTATGAAAAAGAATAATCTTAAGAGGAATTTTCTTAAATGCAATATTGTTTCCATCCAAATTTCTGGTAATGTAACTTAAAAAAACGTAAATTTATTGAAAATTATAGAAAACACATTTTCAACACATAATTTGTTACTAAATTTTAGTATGTTTATTGGATCATGATGGCATATCTAATGTATTATATATAATGAGATGAATAGCGAATCTATGAAACGTAGTTGAGTACAACGATTTTCCTAGTATTGACGAGCACCGCGGAAACGTCAAATAGGCAAAATTGGCATTTTTGGTCATATTTCTTTATTTATAATAAATTGAAAAACTAAATCAGAAATTGGGGTCGATAACTTTCTTTGAATTTTTGTCAACTTTTTTTAATTTTTCATTCCAATCGATCAATATCTATGGGCTGTGTATTATTTTGAACCAAAAAAGTCATTTTTTCGCACAGTGGACCAGAATCTTAAAAAGCTGGACGAACTGAAAAAAATAAACATTAAAAATATAAAGCAATATATTTGCGGACACACTAAAAACTGTCTGACAATTAAGAATCTATAAAAAAATTTGAAAAATAGTTTTTTATTCTGTTATCTTTAAATGCATACGAACATATAGTGATAAGAAGAAATAAATTTATTCTTAAAATCCAGTTCTTTTATTAATTTTGATCACAGATAATTTAAAATATGCAATTTTTAAATTATTATTCATATTGCTTTACCTCGCATCAGGCAAGTTGCAGTGAAGAGTTTATTATACAGGGTGTCACAAATGTTTCGGGACGGTTTAATATTTTCTCAGGAAGATATTTTTCAAGGACGTCAAGGTCATATTTGAATTAACTTATAACGAGGAATTCCAATGGTGACCTTTATTTTGATCTTGAAGATGACCTTCAAAGTTTTTTCAAGGTCAGCTTTTTTAAAAATAGAAAGCTTTTTTTACATCGGCAATTGATAGAGCGGGAAATTTTACGTTCAAATATGTGCACAGGTCATAGGCAAATTGCAACCTTGCAGGTCATTCTAAGGTTATTTAAACTTAAAAAAAGTTTGAAAAACTGCAAAATGTCATGCTTAAGGTCACTACTGAATGCGCCTTGTTAAAGTTAGTGACTTTGCTCGTTTGCGAACAAATTTGGAAAAACTTCTATTCCCAGAGGTATACAGTAGGGTGGTTCAAAAAAGATACAGGGCAAGACACCCTCCCCGAAATTTTCTATTATTATATAAATATATATAAGTATCATA
>NC_046657.1:86085765-86092851 GCF_010883055.1 Belonocnema kinseyi
CCCCCCCCCCTCCCCGCAGCATCCCAAATATGATCCATAAATCAAAGAACTACATTTTTACCTATTATTGTTACTTTTTACCAATTTTCGTCTCTTTCCTAAAAATATTTACTAATAGACAATTTGAATATTTACCATGATTTTTTAATAAATTTTCCATTGTTGCAACAAATTTAAATTATTTAAACAATTATTTATTCCTACAAATTAAAAAAAAATCGTATTTTCTGATTGAAATGTTATTATTTGTCTTTTTTTGGTGTAGTAAATTTTTCTACAAATATTATGTAATTATTTAAATAATTATTCATTGTCTCTTTTTTAAATTTCTAAAAATTGAGCCACAGGTTTCAACTTTCATTTTAAATTAGTATCATATACTACGTTTTGTTGAATCATTACATAATTTTGATACATTTCTTGTAATGTCCAATACATTTCTATTTGTTTAAACAATTTATATTTGCTCAAGAATTTTTCCTGATAGCTAAGAAAATAAAAATATTATTAAGTAAGCTGGTAAAAATTTCTCAAAACAATATTAAAACATACTTGTAGAAAATCCGTTTAAATTTGATTTTGTTTATTGATATCCTATTTCTCATCAAATTGATGCTTTATATCTTAAATTTTAAATAATCAAAATAAAAATGATCCCTTTTTATCAGAAAAATGATAGAAAACAAATTGAGGAACATTTGTTTTTCTCCAGTAATATTGGGCGGTGAAATTAAAAATTTCAAATTGTATAATAAATTATTTGAAATATTGTAAATGTTTCATGTTAGTGCTTTTCACTGGAAATTGATATTTATGACAAGAATCATTCGATTTTTAAAGTTCGTAACTTTGAACAATTGTACGTAAAATTAACTTTTTACAATCAAGTATGTTAAAAAATAAAATATTTAGAGTTTAATAACTATTTTGGATTATATTAGTGTTTTTCGTATATATTGGTTAGTTGTATTATTTTCTAATTAGATTTAAAATAAAATTCACCTATTTTTCAAATTTTAGGTTATGTTATACCGTTTTTTATAACAAAACTACGAATGAATAATAAGGAGACCCAACTGCCAGTGGGAAGCCAATTGAAACTGCCAATAGAAACATTACCATAAGTGGTAAGCACAATACCGAATGATCTTAAATTTTCGTGCGCAGGTGCGCAGTTGTCCTTCTCCTGTACATGGAAAAGTGTGCGAGTGAGAAAGTTTGTCAAATTGACGTAAGTTAGAGGTTGTGTTCTTTTGTTGATCAGCATATTCTCAAGGGTCTGAGAAGCGCTGAGAAATTCTCCGCCGGCACTCAGGTAGATATATTTAAAGGTCCAGGTAGCTCGCTTAAATGTTTTAAAGGCGTTTAAATGTCCTTTTCGAAATTGAAATAAAAATACGATCATAAATAACAAGCAGAAAGACTGAAATTGAAACAAGAATCCAATCATAAATAACATGCAGAGAGGCTATATCAATAGAGTAGCCGACACTCAAGGGTCCTTTGTTAAGCTTTCGGATTAAAATTTAGGAATAGATTTTTTAAATTTCATACTTAACAGTGAGGGCTTTAAAAAAGCTAAGTTGTATTCGCCTTCTTCGGCATGAAACGTGCACCACAACCGCGCACTTGGCACCTGCATCTTTCTCACTCGTACACTTTTCCATGTATAGGAAGAGGACAACTGCGCACCTGCGCACAACAATTTAAGATCTTCCTGTAATGTGCATACCACTTATGGTAATGTTTCTATTTTCTTGTTATAGAAAAAAGTCATCAGGATAAATTGTTTGAGATTCTGATTACTATGAATAACCGTTCATAGAATTTTAAAATCCTGAAAAAATCTGGTTTCAAAAAGTTGAGGTACGATCAAATTTTGAATTTTCAACTTTTCGACCAAATTAAGAAAGTTGTTATGACGATCTTGTAGGGCTTTCAAAAATCAACGTTTTGCTCCTCTTGACTTTTTTTTCATAGCATGCGTTGTTTGGCTTGAAATGTTCATTTTAGTTTGTTTTTTTGGATTTTGAAAATGCTCTAAATCTGATAATTTTCTGTTTATAGAAAAAAGTCATTAGGATAAATTGTTTAAGTTTCTGAGTACTATGAATACCCTTTTATAGAATTTTGAAATCTTGAAAAAATGTGGTCTTAAAAATTTTGAAAACGTTCTCACTTTTTGAATTTTGATTTAAAATAGCTGGTTCACGAACTTGTTCTTTCTTTTGAGGCCTTAAAAAAGTGTGCCAAAGCAGAATCCAATCTGATCAATTTTTGGAAAGTTATCGTGCCTACAGAATACAGACTACAGACAGACAGACAAACACCTTCGTAAAAATGGTTTTTTCTGACTCAGTGGGTCTCAAAACGTGAAGATTTTATGAAAACCGACAAAGTGAAATTTTACATAAAACTAATACCTTCTCATTAGATGAGAATGTAAAAATACGATCATTGAAGTCAGATTCAGGATATTTGAACAATTTTGAATTATATTAATGTTTCTCGTCCGAAATTCGTTATTTTTATTTAAACAATTTTGAATTATATTAGTGTGTCTGCTTTCTAATCTTTTAAACATGAATATTCAAATTCAGGGTAGCCGTTTTAATCAAAGAAAAAAATTATCAGTCGTATCTCGGTTCGTAAACATTTTTCACGTTTAATAAAGTTAAATAATGCTAATTCTAAAGCTACAAATATTTTCATTTAAAGTAATAAGAAATGAGCTGCAAGTCATTTTGAGCAATTTTAAGCCAGAAACATTAAAGATTGAATGATCACATTTTTTTGTATAAATTGAACATTGCTTAAATTAGATTTTAAATTAGTTTTATTTCAAAAAGTTTAAAAATCCTTTAAAAACTTCAAATTTGATTTCTAAATCTTCAGAAATCTATATGTTGTTTTACATTTTTGCATTCTCATCAGAGGAGGTATTAGATTTGTGTAACAGGTTTTTACGAAAATGTCTGTCTGTATGTCTGTCTGTCTGTATGTGAACACGATAACTTTTGAAAAAATTAATCTATTAGATTGGCCTTTGGTACACTCGTTTCGTGTCGTAAACTAAAGTTTAAGTTCTTTAGCCAGCCATTTTTAATGAAAATTAAAAAGTGGGCACATTTTGAATATTTTTGAGACCATTTTTTTTATTCAAAAAATCTCTGTACGGTTATTCCTAGTATTCAAAATTTCGAACAATTTATCCTAATGACTTTTTTCGAAAAATCAAAAATTACCAGAGTTATAGCATTTGGAAATTTCAAAAAACACACGAAAATGAATATTTTATGCCAAATAATGCACGATATGAAAAAAATCAAGGAAAGAAAAATGTTGCTTTTTGAATGTCCTACAAGATTATCATAACAACTTTTCGAATTCTCTTGAAAAATAAAAAATTCAAATTTTAACAGCATACAAAATAATGAAAAATCCAAAAATTACATTTTGCGGCCAAACTATTGAAAATACGGTAAAAGATTAATACAAAAAAATTATGCATTTGAAGAAGATTAACAAATGTGTTACCAGCCCCTTTTTGATAGGATGCGTAGTTTTGGCTGTAATCATGAAAAACGTAATTAACAGTAAAAAAATGTGCTCGCTGCATGGGCATGTTATTATCACAACTTTTGTCTTTAACTTTTCATGTTTTTGATGCTTTTTTATGATTAAAACTAAGAACAGGACTATCCAAAAATTATTCATGACAAATAATTTTTACCTTCTCATCAGAGAAGGTATCAGATTTGTATAAAATTTGACCCCCCCCCCCCCCCCCCCCCCCCCCTCCTAGTTTTTGTCAAAAGGTCCACGTTTTGAGACCCCCTGAATTCGAAAAACAGGTTGTCACGAATGCGTCTATCTGTATGTCTATCTGTCTGTCTTTACTACCTTGATCAAAATGTTCCCGGAATCATCACCGTGTGGCGCCCCCTGCTGTCCGATGTAACGATCGTATAAATTTGCATTCTATCCGCTAGGAACAGCACCGTCGCTTCCATAGAATGCGCGGTTTCGATTCGAAATTATAAAATTTGTGCAAAAAGTAAAAAGAGTGGCGAGCGAAAAGTAAAAAGATTGGCAAGCAACATTTCAGGGCAAATCGGCATGAATATGGTTTAAGTGATAATCATTCCTGTAAGAGAATAAATGTATATGTTAGATTTGTCGAGAATTTTTGGGCAGAGGAAATTTGATATAATGTTTAGATTTAAGATAGGAGACTTGACAGCAGAATATACAATTCTTATATTTATTATCAAATTGGCGACAGAAAATCGTTACACTGAACCGAGGGGAGAATCATTTTGGTTTTTGTTGAAACGATTAAGACCTCCGGACAGTCGGTTCTCCGAACTATAATGTAAACATTATGAGCGGACTTGGCTTTATCGTAGTCGGCGAAGTGTTAGGGCACGTGCGTTCTTCACATGAGAAGGCGTATCGAAATCGGCGACCAATTATTAGTCATAATAAGAGTAGGGATATGTAGAGTGGGATAGAGAGAAAATGTAATTTAGAAGAGAGAGAAAGCACGAAAGAGGGGGGAACTAAGGACCGCTACGACGGTACCGAAACTCCCATCGCCGAAGTCAGAGACCAGAAGCAATCTTGCCCTCGGACGCGTCCGGTTCTCTGGCAAATTTGTACAATTCGCATTCTGAATATATTCATTTTGTTAATCTAATATCGAAAAATCTATACTTGTCAGTTCATTTTGTTGCCTAATTATTCGTTTTCAGAAAGAAGAAAAGAGTTTCATCGAAGGGTTTGGGTTTCTAAATCCTTAATTGCGGTAACGAACCAACGGAGCCGAACAGGATCTAATTTAATAAATCAACGTTAAAATTTTTGAACTTTTAAATTGGGGAAAATTCCGCGCCAAATTCGGCTCCGCATGTTACACCGATTCACATTTTTTTCGTTTCTGTAGGTTGTCACACCTTTTAACAATATTCCCTGCGAATTTCAGCTTTCTAGCTTGACATTTGTAAATGTAACGCAATTTTGAGTGCACCTGTTTTTTTGCGAATTTCGATTTTTGCAATGCACCATGACAATGCACCGTCGTACAATGCCATCATTATCCGTGAGTTTCTCACCAAAAACTCAACTAATACAATTCCGCAGCCGTCAAATTCGCCAGATTTAGCTCCCTGTGACTTGTTTTTGTTCGATCGACTGAAAAAACCACTACGTGGAATGCGTTTTAGCAGCCGATCGGAGATAATACAAAAATCGAAAACGGCACTGATGGGCATACCGAAAATTGAGTATCAAAAATTTGTTGAGAGCTGGATCAAGCGATGGTGTAAGTGCGTGGCAGTCGATGGGAATTACTTTGAAGGGGACCACATCAATATTCAAGAATAAACTTATATTTTTTATTTTAAAAATAAATTCCGGGAACTTTTTGATCAAGGTAGTATGTCTGCCTGTGGTCACGATAACTTTTGGAAAAAATTAATCTATTAGATTGGCTTTTGGTACACTCTTTTAGTGTCCTAAGCTAAATGCCAAGTTCATTAGTCAGATATTTTGGATACAAATACTAAAAGTCAGGCCATTTTGAAAATGTTTGAGTACACATTTTTTCATGATTCAAAAATTCTACGTACAGTTGTTCATAGTAGTCGAAAAGACAAATGTTACTTCTCGATAGCCCTACAAGATTATCATATCAACTTTTTAGATTTTTTCTAAAAATTCCAATTTTGACCACACAAAAACTAATCAAAAGTCAAAAATTGCACTTTGCGATCAAACTATGCAAGATAGGGAAAAATGATAAGACAAACATTGTGAACCCAAAAAATATCTACAAATTTGTTATTGATCACTTTTTTATAGGACACGTGGTTTTTGTTTTATTTATTTAAAAAAAAAAAAATTTTTTAGACACGATACAAGCCAAGCCAAAATAAATACGTAACATTTTTTCACCGAAACCTGCAATAAGCGTTGAATTCAGAAAAATGAAGAATTTGTATTCCTATGAATACGCGATTTTTCCTCGGCCTAAAAATCCCCCAACGGGAGCAGAAAAAGTGCAAATCCTATTCCTCTCAATCGACTTAGTAAAATTTAACGAAAGCATTTATTTAACTTATTTTTCATTATTAAATCTTTTTATAACTTATTAATTCGAAAAATATTCAAATTTATATTTTAATAATTTATTTAAAAGTCTTAAAAAATCAAACAAAGAAATCTTTGCAAATGTGTGAATTTAAATAATTTTAACTCTAGAGAGGCAGAGTTGAATTAGTGAGAATTAAAATTTCAGAACTTATATTTCGCATGAAGGAATTAAAACAACTTATTACACATATTTTGTGAACTAATGAGAAGGAATTAAATAAAATAAAAATATGACCACTTCTGAGGAATAAAAAATATCTCTGTGAGAAATATCTCTCTTTCGGAGGTACCGTATTCTTATGGTGGCATTTTAGACCGATGGAAAATCGCGCATTCAAAATAATAGAATAATCTTCACTTTTGCGCTGGAATCTGAAAATATTAATTTTTCTCTATTGTACGCTTATTATCGGGAAGGTAGAGCAAAAAAAATTGTATAAATTTTTTTTTACATTTTCATCAGGGAAGTTATTAGATTTGTGTAAAATTTGATCCCCTAATTTTTGTCAAATGTCCACGTTTTGAGACCCCCTAAATCCGAAAAATAGGTTTTTACGAATGTATCTGTCTGTATGTATTTATGCCTGTCTGTCTGTCTGTCAGCACAATTACTTTTGAAAAAATAATTCTATTGGACTGGTCTCCAGTACACTCTTTAAGTGTCCTAAACTAAAGGCTAAGTTCGTTAGCCAACCATTATGGATAAAAATTCAAAAAGTGAGCGCCTTTTGAATATTTTTGATACCATTTTTTTTTAATTCAAAAAATCTCTGTACGGTTATTCATAGTATTTAAAAAGTCGAACAATTTATCTGATGACTTTTTTCATCAAATTAAAAATTGTGGGTCCGGATGCAATAAGGGCACATAAAATTTTTTCGTGCGAAAACGAAGTCCCCTGGAGGCTTTAGAAAAAATTTTCGAATTTTAATT
>NC_046657.1:86092951-86125899 GCF_010883055.1 Belonocnema kinseyi
TTGAAAATTAAAATTCGAAAATTTTTTCTAAAGCTTCCAGGGGACTTCGTTTTCGCACGAAAAAATTTTATGTGCCCTTATTGCATCCGGACCCACAATTATGAGAGTTATAGTATTTTCAAAATTCCAAAAAACACACGAAAAAATGAACCTTTTAAGCCAAGTAACGGACGATATGAAAAAATGGCAGGAGAAGAAAGAGTTTGATTTCTAAATGCCCTAGAAGATTATCATAACAACTTTTTGAATCTTCTCAAGTATAATAATGAGCAAATTCAGTTTATGGAAAAACGAAAAAAGTTGCAATAAAACGTTAAATAACAAAATTTTTTTAAAAGAATGCGCATTTTTTTTAACGGGACAATGGATCTTCGTCTGTTTTAATACCAATGCAAGCTACGAATTATAATAATATACATTTATGGGAATGATATAAAATTTCAGGGATAATCTCGAGTGCGAAGCACGACATACGTGATGAGAATGTGTTGGTTAAAGCCGAAGGAGCTTTAACAAAAGAGAATTCACAATCAACAAATTACTGTTGTTTTGATACTTTCACCTTTACTTTCAAAAAGTTTATGCAGAATGATCGAGCGTGTAGCGCGAGTTAAATACATTATCGAGCGCGAAGCGCGAGATAAATGTATTATTGAACGCGAACCGCGAAAACCAACAGTTGCGCATCCTAGGCGCGCTCAAACTTGCGATCGCAGCGAGCCGCGCGCCCGGCGAGCGACTTTTTTTCATTACTTCTAATCTTCTTTTAATATAATTCTAATTTTTCCTAAGATTTTGTAGAAAAAAATCCTGCAGAATAAAAAAAATTCTTAAATTCTTTCAGATTCATTTTTGAAAAACTTATTGAATATTTTCAAATACTTCCTGAAAATTAATTTCTCATAATAAAAAATTATTTTCAGTTTTTCTAGGATTCTTTAGAAAATATTTGTTTATAATTAGGCTGTGGGGTATTTGCATCGAAATCTCGGTACGAATAACCGGATTTTGGTGTGAAACCTACACTTCTTTTAAATTATTTCAAATTTCAAATTAATTTTGAATCTTTTCAGAACTTTTAAATATTTCTTCAACTTTCTCGAATTTCTTATAGAAATAATAGGTGTTTAATATTTATTTATACATAAAATTCAACAATTTTACTTAAAAATTAGAATACTGGAATTAGAACAATGAAAATAGTAAAGTTCAATTTTTTTCTTTTTTTCTTTATTTTTGTATATTTCATTTACAATTACTGATTTCAAAGGATCATATAATTTTTTCTAAATATTGCGCAATTCTTTTTTTTCTTCATTGAAAAATTACAAAATTTAAATGTTCAAATTGTGGGTGAAGCAATATTTTAAACTTAATGAAAGCCTTTAATTATGAACATATTATTTTGAAGTTATTTAAACAATAACAAAAGTTTCTCATGTTTCAATCGGGGGTTTATATTGTGCAATTATTGAGGCCTCAAGATTCAAACAGTTTTATTTTTAACGTTAAGAACTGAAAATTCTTAAATTTTGAACTGATTTTGAATCATGTTGTCATTATATTGTATATTCACAGTTGATCAACTAAAAATGTTTTTTTATATCAAATTGACGATTTCAAACACTCCTAATTTGTAAAATTAGAAATTACATTATTTTAATTTTAAATAGTTTGATAAAATAATAAACTTATTTTAAATTTATTCGAACCTTTCCTAAAGTATTGTAAAAATCCTGTAAGATTAAACAAATTTCCTTTAAATCTCTCAGATTCATTTTGGACAATTTAAAAAAAATTTTTAAACTTTTTTAAATAGTCACGTAAAATTAATTTTTCAGAATATAAAATCATTTTCAATATTCCTAGGGTTCTTAAGAAAATGCTTTTTAATCTTTCCAAGCCTGTCATGATTCTTATTATATATTTGATTTATAATTCCTTATTGTAAATGATCATAAAAATATTTCGAAATTTGTTGTTCTTTTTCTTAATGGAAAATTTCCAAATGTTCAAATTGTAGATTGAAACAATATTTGAAATTTAATAGAAGCGCCTTTAATTATGAATATGTTATTTTAAAGATATTTTAAAAATAAAAATAGTTTATAAAGTTTCAATCGGGTGTTTAAATTTGTTTAATTAATAAGACTTTCAAATTGAAACAGTTTTATTTTTAATGTTAAAATCTGGAGATTCTTCAATTTTGAACTGATTCCTTATAGTAGTGTTAAATTTAAGAAATCATTTTAATATATATTCAGTTGATAAAATAAATAAGTTTATTATCAAAAATTGTTAATTTCAAACGCTTCTAATTTATAATTTTTTTAAATCTTTAAAACTACATTTTTAAATACTTTAAATGGAAGATGTACACTTAAAAATTAAATCTAAAATGGAAATTTTTTCAAGTGAAAGATTTCCGAATTACGAATTATAAACTGAATAATATAAAAATGCAAAAAGATAATTTATTTAATTAATTAACAAACTGTTAAAATAAAAACTTGCACACATTTTTTCCAAAAATTTTGCCAAATTCCCGGTAAAAAAATAAACTCACGGTCATTTCCCGGTTTCCCGGCCCTTCTGATAATAAACATCTGTTCCGATTCTAATGATTTAAAAAATTGAAAGATCTTTTACTTAATGTGTCAAATACAGTTAACCCAAACGGTAATAATGGTTCAAATCTTGTTTTTCTGTATATGTAATATTGAAAATTTATTGTATTTAAATGTTAACTCCTTTAAAATGTTGAGAAAAAAATATATTCATAAATTCTAATATCCCATCTGATTTAAAAAATGATTTATACCCATTTTCAAGCATGTCGAGAGTCATTGTTATCATCTCCGTGACAACAATAGCATAACTAAAACGGTAAGGCGACAAGTCAAGATTGCATAAGCGATAAGATTACAAATATCGTGCTTTCTGGAGTGCAAACACGTGCATTGTAGAAATAACTTCAGAATATGAAAGTCGCCAAATGCTATTTCTCAGAACTGCGGATAATAATAAAAGAGACAGGTGACAGAATTATAATGACTTGGCAAACCCAGGCTGTCTAGTTAAATCCTGGAGAAAAATTTCCTGATAATTCCAGGGTTTTTTTTTCTATAAGTATATAAAGATTCTTCCAGATACTAATCTTCATAGTAGAGAGCCATTAAGAATTGAAAATACATTATTAAACAATTTCTATGGATTAATTATAAAATTTCAAGAATTCATTAAAAATAATGGCGTTTTTCGGTCTTTGCAAATTTCTAAATGTGTAGAAATTATTATTATTATTGATATATTAATAGGACAAATTAAATAACTGTTTTTTTTTTCATTTGAGAAAGTAGCTATGTTTGATTTAGAAAGGGTTGAAATAAATAATACTAAAAATATAATGAATCATTTCTTGAATTTGTCTTCAAAGTCCACATAGAGTGATAATTCAAAATAATTGTTATTTTATCTTCCTATCCTTTTGAGGGAAAATATTGCATTTATTCAATTTTTAACCGAAAAGGTGATTTTTATACAAAAAAATACGATTTTTTAAGAAAATACATGAATTTTCATTCAAAAATGGAAAAGTTAAATTTTTAGTTGAAAACATTAATTTTCAACAAAATAGTTGAAGTTTCAATCAAAGTGGTGAATTTTTAACTAAAATTTTAAAGCAAAAATATACATTTTTCACTAAAATGATCAATATTTAACCGGAATAGTTAAATTTTCAACCAAAAAGGTGATTTTACACTAAAAGAGCCAAATTTGCAACTAAACAGTTAAATTTTTAAAAATGAAAGATCAATTTTAAACCAGAAATGGAATAGTTTTCAGTTGAAAGAAATTAACTATCAACCACGGAAAAATGAATTTTCAATGACAGTTAAATTTTGCACCAAAGCGATGAATCTTCAACCAAAAGAATGAATTTTATACAAAAAATACGATTAAAAAAATACTTAAATTTTTAATCAAATAGTTGCATTGTTATCTATAGAAGATCAATTTTCAGTAAAAAAATGGAAACGTTAAATTTTAATTTCAAAAAAGGAATTAATTATCAACGACGGAAAAAAAGAATTTTTAATAAGATGCTTAAATTTTCAACCAAAAAAATTAATTTTATACAAAAAAGAAGATTTTTCCAAAAAATACATGAATTTTCAACCTAATAGTTCAAGTCATGTATATATAAAAGATCAATTTTCAGTAAAAAATGGAAAAGTTAAATTTTAATTTCAAAAAAGGAATTAATTATCAACCACGGGAAAAAAATTTTTGAACAAGTTGCTTAAATTTACAACCAAAAAGATGGATTTTATACAAAAAAATACGATTTTTCAAAAAAATACATGAATTTTCAACCAAATAGTTGAATTTTTATCTACAAAAGATCAATTATCAGTAGAAATAGAAAATCAAACTTTTCAGTTGAAAAAAATTAACTATCAACCACGGAAAAAAAGAATTTTTAATAAGATGCTTAAATTTTCAACCAAAAAAATAAATTTTATACAAAAAAGAAGATTTTTCCAAAAAAATACATGAATTTTCAACCTAATAGTTCAATTTTTATATATAAAAGATCAATTTTCAGTAAAAAATGGAAAAGTTAAAGTTTAATTTCGAAAAAGGAATTAATTATCAACTACGGAAAAAAAGAATTTTGTATAAGATACTTCAATTTTCAACCAAAAAGATGAATTTTGAACAACAGTTAACTTTCAACCAAGTAGTTTAAAATGCAACAGAAGTAATGGATTTTCAACTAAAATGATAAATCTTTAACTGCAATAGTTACATTTTCAACAACAAAAAAAAAACAAAAAAATTAATTCGCAGCAAAAAATGTAATAGTTAATATTGAAACCAAAAATATCTTTATTTTAAATCACAAATAGACAAATTCAACCAAAATATACCAATTTTCAACTAAGAAAGATTTTTTAGTCAAGAGATATAAAAAAAATCACTCAAAATGATGAATTCCTAAGTAAAAAAAATGAATTTTTTATCAAGAACATTAATTTTCTACCAAACAGAACAAATTTTCAACAAAAATCAGAAAATTTTCAAACGAACACTTGAATTTTTAATCAAATAGTTGAATTTGAAATTGAAAAGATGAATTTTCTTGTTTAAAAAATGATTTTTGAATAAAAAACACATGAACTTTCAATGAAATACTTGAATTTTTATCTATAAAAGCTCAATTTACAGTAAAAAATGGAAAAGTTAGATTTTCAGTTCAACACATTAATTTTCAAAAAAAAAAATAGTTCGAATTTCAATCAAAGTGATGAATTTTTAACTAAAAATACGAATTTTTAGCTGGAATAGTTCAATTTTAAACCAAAAGGATACATTTTCAACTAAAATGACGAATATTTAACTGCAATAGTTAATTTTCAACCAAAAAGGTGAATTTTTTACCAATCACTTGAATTTTCAACTAAAAAATGCTAAATTTTAAACCAAAAAGTTAAATTTTGAAGAATAAACGATGAATTTACACCAAAAAATTGATTCGTTAAATTACGAGTTAAAAAAAATAATTATCAAGCAAAGAAAAAAAGAATTTTCTATAAAATAGTTAAATTTGTAACTAAAGATTATACTCGAATATTATAATGTATCTTCAATAGTAACAGTTGAATTTTAAACAAAATACTTGAATTTTCAACTAAAAAAAAAAAATTTTAGTCAAAAGTTAAATTTCCAGTAACAACCAATTTTCGACAAAAAAAACTTATTTCCAACGAATTAGTTCTAACTGCAATAGACACTTTTTTTAGTACCAAAAACTATGCTTCACAAAAAAAAAGTTAAAAAAATAATAATTAATTTTTTCTCAACGAGAAACTTCGGTAAAAATAGTTCTTTTTCGACTAAAAATGGCTAAATTTCCAACAAAAAATAGAAAAGTGAAATTTGTAGTAACAAATATTAATTATCTACCAAGGAAAAAAGAATTTTCAATACATAGTTTAATTTTCCACCGAAGCTATGAATCTACTACAAAAATAGTTGAATTTAATAAAAAAATACATGAATTTTAAACTAAAAAAGATAAAATTTTTACCAAAAGTTAAATAGTTCAATTTTAAGTGAAAACAACCACTTTCGTAAAAAAACAACGGATTTCTAACAAAATAGTTTTAACTCGAATAGCCATCTTTTTTAGTGCCAAAGAGATGATTTTTCGATGAAAATGTAGAATTTTAACAACAAAATAATTTTTAACAAAAGAGTTTAAGTTTCAACCAAGTAGTTTAATTTTTTCCAAAAAGATGAATTCTCAGCAAAAAAATGTAAAAGTTGATATTGAAATAAAAAAAGATCTTAATTTCCATTTACAAATAGTCAAATTCAACCAAAAACTACCAATTTGCAGCTAAGAAAGATTTTGTAGCCAAAAGAAAAAATAATTTAATTAAAATTTTTTGCCAAAAAGAAAGAATTTTCAACTAAAAAGATCAATTCTTAACCAAAAATAGAATAGTTAACTACTCCATTAAACGAATGAATATCCAACCAAAAATAAATAATAAAATTTCAAATAAAAAGATGAATCTTCAAACAAACAAAAACATACCATTTTAAGGAAAACCCATGATAATTGATATTTAATAAAAAGCAAAAATGAATTCATTTTTAACCAGTTATAGTTTTAACCCAAAAAAATTTAATTTCTACCAAAGAAGATGAAAGTTCAACTTTATTTTCTACCAAGAAAGATTTTTCAGACAAGAAATAGATTTTTCAAGTCAACCAAATAATTCAATTTTTCTTCTAAAAACAAAAATTTTCTAACAAAATAGTTAAATCTAATAATATAAGGCTACTTTTACAAATGAAAAAAGATTCTTATTTAATATCACAAATTAAAAACAAATTAGTCGCGTTCTCGAAAAAATTCCCTGACTTAGAACATTTCCAGGTATATAAAAATACCCTGTCAATTTCAGATTTTCTAGTTGACTAGACACCCTGAAAACAAATGAAACTCCCAGAACTAATTTTTTCTCTAACGAAATTTATTTAAACTAAAGAGAGCTACCGGAGGTAATATCGTTTTCCGAAAATGCCTCGACAATGGCGAGTTTCCGTAATAAATAGATTACACTCGAATATTACAGGATCTTAACACTACAGATCGTTTATAATACCAACGCGTTACCGCTACACGAGTAAAAATATCAAACAATAAATTAGAATATAAAATCCTCGATAACGTTTACCGACACCTAACACTCGGTTCTATATAAATTCTACCTGATTTAATAGGATACAAGCAGCTTTATATTCAATAAAGCTCAAACAAACTCGAGTAGGAAAGTTCTTTAAGTGATCATTACTCGGTCATAAAAATAATTTCATCCTAAAATATATCTTCCACAGTTGTTTTTTTTTCCCCTGAGATAAAATAAACGAATCCTTGATTATTTCACGGATATTTGTTGAAAATAACTCTCTTGTGGGGGGCGAACATTTCCTTACTTACTCGAATTTTTCGGCTTCTTTTACTCTCACTTGATAGGAATCATTCAATCACACTTTCTGCCTTTCTCATGCACATGATCATTCGCACCTATAAACTAGGACATCGCCAAAATTAATTGTCACTCTCCGCGTAATCGTCGCTATCACAGCTGTCGCAGTAAGCGGCCTTTGGTTGTTGAGGGTCCAGATTTCCCGCCTCATTTGGATATCTTGGTGGTCCGGAAGTTCCGGTTTGGGATGAATTTGACTCAGGATTCAGATCCTGATTGGAGACATAATCGTCATCTACAATATTCTCCTGGAGCCTGCATATAATAAACAATTAGTATACGCGGTGATTACCTCAAAGAAAATAAAACTTACATCGGCTCGGTTTGATCGTTTCCGTTCTCCTCTGCTACCAACAGTTCGTATTCCTCGGCAGCAAAACGATCCCAATCCGATAGCTTAAAAATATTACGAAGTTAGACGTCCATTAAATTTTTCAGTTCGAACTAGTGGTGTTCCAGATTATAAAAATCTTGAATTTTAGCATTTTTACAGTGTTTGCAGAATACTACTCGCAAAATTCAAGCAGTTACTGTTTAGGCTATTATATACATTTACTGTGCATCCGATAAGGGTGACAGAACTCAACTGCGCAGCCATAAGTACTATGGAACTCTACTGCGCACCCATAACCATTATGGAATTCTACTGCACATCCATAAGTAAAATGGAATTCTACTGCGCAGTCATAAATATATTATAGAAATCCACTGTGCAATCATAAGTCTTATAGAACTGCACTGAATAGTCATGTGTCACATAGAATTTTACCGCGCAGTCATATGTCGTACAGAAGTCTACTGTGCATCTCTAAGTCCTGCAAACCTCGACTGCGCATCTCTAAGTATTGTAGATCTCTACTGCGCATCCAATAAGTATTATAGAACTCTCTTGTGCATACAGGATGACCGTTTTAATCGGAGAAAAAATGCCCGGTTTTTTCCCCGGTTTTAAAACATTTTTCACGGTCAATAAAAATTAAAAAAATTGAACTCTTTCCATTTAAAGTATTAAACATTAAACTACAAATTAAAGCATTTAAAGCGGAAATCTTAAATTTTAAACTTATAAAATTTAAATAAAAAAATTTTTACATTAAAAAATTTGTTATTCAATTGCTCAAAAACTTACACGTAAAAATGGAAGGTAATAACACTTTTCAATTGGACAATATTCGAAGAAATTCAGATAAACTACAAAATTTAGAATTTTCAACTCCTATAAATGATAAAGTTCAAAGATTTAGATTTAATTCGAAAAATATAAATCCACGTTATCATTTTCAATTCTCTAAATTATAGAATCAATCAATGAACTTTAAACAAATTTATTTTAGAATAAATAGAATATTTCCGATAATTTTTAGAAAATCCTGAAAATAAAAAAAGATTCCTTTAAATTCTTCCAGATTCTTTGGAAACTTTGGAACTTTGGAAATCTTTTTAAATATTCTTTTAAAATAATTTTCCAACATGAAAAATCGTTTTCAATTTTTTCTATGAATTTGAAGAAAGTTCTTTTATTCTTTGGAAACCTTTCACAATTCTTTAAAAGCTTCTACATTTTTTGTTTGTAATCTGATTGTAAATTATTTAAATTTTTAAATTAATTTTGAATCTCTTCAAAACTTCTAAATACCTTTTAAAATTATTCAAATTTTTTCTAAAAATATTAAGTGTTCAACTGTTGTCTCTGCATAAAAATTCAACAGTTTCATTATTAAATAAAATATTGTTTGAAATGAACAGTTTAAAATTCAGTTTCAAATTGTTTCCTTTTAAGTATTTTGTTTCAATTTATTCCTTTTAAATCAACAGTCAAATATTGCTAAATATTAAAAAATTAAATGAATTAAAAATGGAATATTTTAGACTGAAACAATACTTTAAATATAAAGAAAGCTTTTAATTTCGAATATATTATTATGAAGTTTTTTTTAAGTTAAGAATAGTTGATAAAAATTTCAATCGGACGTTTACAATTTTTTATGACTAAGACTTTCGAATTGAAACAGTTTAAAGATAGATGATGTCTTTACGGTTTTTTTTTCAAGATAACCTCACTAATGAGTCCAGTGAGTCAGTCCGGGACGAAACATTAAACAACTCATTTGTATTTTAAATTAAAAATAAATATCTTTGAAATTAATTTCAGAACATCGTTTTGTCAATCCTTTATTTTTCACACTTTAATACTTAAAGTACAGATTCATTAAAAAAATAATTAGTTTACATTTACAGTTGACCAAAAATAAAATTTTTTATCCAAAATTTTCAACGTCAAACGCTTTTAATTTTTAATTATTGAACTGTTCAAGACTTTATTTTAAAAATAAAACTCTAGAATGGAAAATTTATAAAGTAAAAGATTTTCAAATTTCGCATTGTAAACTGAATGATGTCATAATTGAAAAAGATAACAGCTTAACTTATTATATGAAAAAATTTTGAAATCGAACTTGGAACAGATGTTTCTTCTAAATATTTGTAAAAGTTACGGTCACAAAATAAATTCCCTGTCATTTCCCGGCTTTTCCCAGTCTAAAAAATGGCCAGTTTCCCGGTACAATGGCCATCCTGGCAGCCAAAAGTCTTCTATAATTGGACTGCGCCGTTGTAAGTACTATAAAATAGCACTGCGCAGCAATAAGAACTATATAATTCTAATGCGCAGTCATACGTGCCACTAAATTCTACTGCGCATGCATATGTATTACGAGATCAACTGCGCAGATACAATTGATACAATGCTCTACTGCGCAGATATAAATACTACATAACTACACCGCGCAGTCATAAATTTATATAAGTCCATTGTGAAACCACAAGCCTTACATAACTCTACTGCGCAGTCTTCAAAATTATAAAACTCTACTGCGCGGCCATAAGTCTTACATACCCCTACTGCGCAATTATAAGTCTTATATAACTCATCTGCGCATCCACAATCACTATAAAATTCTACTGCGCATTTAAAATTTGCAAAAATTATACTGCGCAGCTACATATTGTATATAAGATACTGTGCGTCCCTAACTCTCATCTAACCTTGCCGCGCAGATTTAAGTGTTATGTGACTTTACTGCGCAACCATAGGGCTTATATAACTCGCCTGCGCTTCCACAATCACTATAGAACTCGACTGCCTAGTCCTAAAAAATTATAAGTCTCTACTGCACATCCATAAGTGTTACATATCCATACTGCGCAGATATATTCATTATATGACTATACGGCGCAGTTATGAGTTTTATATAACTCAACTGCGCAGCCATAAGCCCTATAAAATTCTACATCGCAGTTATAATGTGCAAAAATTCTACTGCGCATCTACATATTGTATATAAGACTACTGCGCCGCAATATATTATATAAACTTTACTTCTGTCCCAAAAAAATCTGCATTTTTTTTAAGGCAACCCCTCCTCACATTTTCTTAGATTCCGTAAAAATTCAGGAAATTTTTGGTAATTTATACTTCTTAAGTTAAAAAACAAAAAAAAATCTGAAATTTTTGTGGAAGCACCACCAGTAGTTTATGTCCAGCAAAAAGATCTTTACCTCGTGACCATCGGCGTCGTGCTCCCTGACAGAAGCGAACGGATCCCTTTGCTCGTGATCCAAATATTTTTCAAGATTGAAGAACGTATCAAAGAAAATCGTCGTCATTTTACATTTCTTCAGATCGTTTAAAGAAATTTTGTCCGGGATCGTTGGATGAATCATATCCAGCATTTGACAGAGACAATCCTCAAAGGGCAGAGTCTCGATCCCGATCGCCTCCATGCGCAGTAACTGTTCCTCGTAAAAATACTCCAACTCGTACATCGATAAGTAGCCATCCCCATCCAAATCCATGCACCTGTCCCAAAAGAAGAACAAATATTTAAATCAAATAAACATAAACACCATTTTAAAATGGTGAATTAGAATTTTGTGTACAAAAACCATTATAATAAGTGACTCATACATTGTTTGATCGATTACAAGAGAAAATACATTATTAAATTTATAGTTAATTAATAGAAATGTATATTTTTTTAACTACCCGGTAAGAAGAAAAGAATAGAGAAATATTAATATTTTTAGATTTAAACGAAAGATTGAGCATTAAAAATTTTTTTTAATGTGCTCATTTTCCATTGGGAGAAGTGCCCAACGAAAAAATAGATTTATTCCTGAAACCAATTCTGTTTTATTTCCTTAACGATTGACACTTGTGTTGTATTCCACGCAGGCGAATATATTTTCCACTTTTTTAATTTCTCTTAATTCGATCAGTAGACACACCTCTCATGGTCAGTTTTAATTCTATACTTACATGCTGCATTTTCGACTTATGTAATTCCCTCTAATATGTCCACAAAATATGTGCACATGCATAGTTTCTGTTCTTCCATGTACAACATAAGTTTGGAAATTTCAATTTTTTTGTCAAGGCGGTTTTTAATTCCATACTTACATGTTTTATTTTATATTATTTTAATTCCTTCTAATCCGCCCACAAAATATGTACACATGCATAGTTTCTATCCTTTTTTCGTGGAATATAAGTCTGGAAATTTCAATTTTTGTTCTGCCACAACAGTGTGGAATAATTTTAATTATAATGTTTTATATTGTTTAAACAAATTATAGAATTAATAATATAATAAGTAAAAATAAATTTATTTAATAATGTTATGCAAGGCAAATGAATATAATTTCTTTTTAAACAGAATTATAAAAATATTCTTTGAAGATACTAAAAATTATTTCTATTAACATAATTATTTAATATGTATAACTGATTGATTAAAAGGAATAGGTTTTTTGTGTTCAAAGTAACATTATTCTCTGTTTTTCCATTCTTTTTTTTGCATTCCTTCATTTTTTAATCCCTCTCAATAAGCTTCTATTAAATTTTTATAAGTTTATTAAAAAGAATAGATTTTGCTTTTTTTTTTACTCATTGGTGGAACTTTCGACGGACGAAAATTCACGTATTAATGGGGTTTATCAAAAAAAATGGTACGGACAAGATATTATTAAGTTAAATTAATTAATATTAAAAATACTGTTTATAAGCTCCACGCTTAGCATTAAATTATTTATTTATTCTAAAAAAGTTGTTCAAGGTAGTTTATTGAAACCTCCAATTCTAACCTCAATTTTTGCCAAATCTTCAGGTAAGTAATTTAATAATAACTCATAAATTTAATTTTTAATCAAATAGTATGTACGGACTAATATTTAATATTGCAGATTAATATTAAATGTGATAAATATTGATAAGATTAATATTATCGATTTACTTGCAAATTTAACTGTTTCGTTGTAAATTTTCTTGATTTTTTAAGTGAATTAATTTTTTTTTCAATGAATATAATTGTTTTTAATTTATAATTAAAACATTTTTTGGTTGAAATATCAACTATTATATTTTTTGATTAGAATTCATATTTTTGGTAGAAGATTAGTCTTTTTTAACTTAAAATTCAACAATTTGTTAGAAAATTGAAGTATTAGGTTAACCAAAAAAGGTGAATTTTGATAAAAAATATATTCTTTTTTAATTTTTAAAAAATTTTGTTATTTTCCTACCACATGGACAATAAGTTTTTAGAAAAATTCAAAACCATTCAGATTTTAGTTTAAAACGTTAATTTTAGGTTTTGAAGATTTCAATATATACCGTAAAAGAATTTGAAAGATTTCAAAACAATTTTTTCGAATTCAATTTTTTGTATTTGTAGAAGCTTTAATAGTTTTGAAAATAATCGAAAATAATTGAAATCTTGTGAAGATTCAGAAATTTTTCAAACAAAATTTACATTTTTGAAGATTTTGACCAAAACATTAGAAACTTTTCAAGAATTTTTAAAGCCTTTAAGAGAACAATAAGAATTTTCTCAAGATTCCTGATTCAATTTCAAAGGTTTCAAGAGAATGAAATTTTTTTCTTTAGACTCCCAGATAAATGTTTAATGGTTTTTTATTTTGAAACACTATCTTTAGAATAATATTCTAAAAGATTTCAAAGAATCTGAATAATTTAAAGGCAAATTTTTTTGTCTCTAAAAAATATTAAGAGAAATTCGAAAAAATTTTAAAAGACATTTAGAACATTTAGAAGTCTTAAAAAGATTCCAGAAAAATGGTTATTTTGAAATAGGCGAAAATTTTAAGCAAAATGTAGATTTTTTACAATTTTGCAAAAAACAAACTTTTTATGAATTTGGAAAGGTTTTGAGAGAATGAAACAATTTTATCTAGATTGTTAGGAAAATTTAGTTGGTTGGGAGATTTTAAAACAGTTTTTTTTATTTTGCTAAATAAAAAAAAAATTGAAATTTAAAAAATGTTTAAGTTTAAAAAATGAAATAAAATGATAGATTTTACACAAATTTAATTAATTATAATACATCCAGTTAGAAATTTGCTTTTTGGCATAACTATCTTAATAGATTTTGGATTAAGATTTAGGACAAAAGGGAAATTTTCACTGTACTTGTTTTCAAATTAAATATAAACTGAAGTTATTTCAAGCTAAAAAATAAACGCAGTTAAAAATGATTTATAAAATCGAGAAAAATATTTTATTCTTAATTATAACGATGTTTGGAAAAGATTCTCAGCAAATCTCATTGGTACGTTTTGTTTTTAACATTTATTTAGGGACTATAAAATCGTTATTTTTGTATACAATAGGTTTTCATAAATACATTTTTTAAATAAAAAATTACCCATGAATTTTGCAGAGAATCTTTCAAGTAATAAAATAAGCGATACAGCATCCGAATTAAATAAGAATCACAACTTTTACCTACAGAGAAAAAGGAAAACATTAGAATATTCTAAACATTTTTCAATTTAAAGTAATAAAAAATAAACAACAAATTAAAACATTCAAAGTAGAACCATTGAATTTAAAATTTTCAAAAATTGAAGTTTAAAAGTTTTGCAATTCAAGAATGTTGTATTTAAATGCTCAATAAATTAAAGAATCAATCAATAAACTTTAAAGAAATTTAAATTATATTATTAAGTTATTTTAGGCTCGAAACATAAAAAATTGTCTTAAATTAAAAGTTAAATAATTTGAATTTTAAATAGTTTGAGCGTCCTTGAAAAGCTTTCAAATTTTATTTTAAAATCTTGAGAAATCTAGAAGTTGTTTTGAATTTTTTAAATTTAAAATTATTTTTGAAATTTTTTCAGAACTTCTAAATAACTTTTTAAATTAATTAAAATTGTCCTACAAATTTTAGAAAATCCTGCAAATTTAGACAAATTTCCTTCAAATTTTGATTTATGAATAACCATTGGAACACATATTATTTGTAGAAAAATTAGGGTAATTTTGAGAGATATTTAAAATTTGAAAAAAGATTCAAAATTAATTTAGAATTTGAAATAATCTCAAATAATGCAAACGAAGTGTGTGTACCGAAAATTTATTTTAACAGAATATTTAAAAAGATGTTAAGAGATTTCCAAAATTGTGGGAAGAATGTTATTCATTTTAAAATATGTTTAGAAGTTCTGAAAAAAAAATTCACACAATTCGTTTGAATTATTTTACATTATTTCAAGTTTTACATTAATTTTGAATTTTTTCAAAACTTCTAAAAATCCCTTAAATTTAATTAAATTTTTTCTAGAAATAATAAGTGTTCAATTATTATTTCTACATAAAAATTCAACAATTTCACTTACAAATTAAACATTTTTTAAATGGAAGAATAAAAATTGTAACATTAAAATTTTGAAAGCTCTTTGAAATTCCAACGATTCAAAGCTTTCTGTGTCAAACAATGAAGTTTCAAATTCTTTACTTTTAAATATTAGGCTTCAATTTACTCCTATTAAATTAACAATCAAATATTGCTAAATATTAAATAATTATTCTTTTTCTTAATTACGATTTTTTTTATTGAATCGGTTAAAAACTGAATATTTTGGACTGAAACAATATATTTAATTTAATAAAAGCCTTTAATTATGAATATCTTATTAGGTTATTTTTTATTTATTAAATACATACATGTTTATTATTTTTTATTACATTTACAGTTGACAAAATAATACTGTTTTTTATAAAAAAATTTCAACTTCAAACGCTTTTAATTTTTAATTCTGTAAATATTCAATACTGCACTTTAAAATTCTTGAAATAAAAAATATACGCTTAAAAATAAAAATTCAAATTGAAGAATTTTTAAAGTAAAAAGTTTTTTAAATTACGCATTGTAAACTGAATTATATCACAATTAAAAAAAGATATAAATTCAACCAATTATTTTTTTTGAACTGTTCAAATCGAACTTGGACCGATTTTTCTTCTAAAAATTTGAAAAATTCCCGATTTTTCGCAGTCAATGAAGACCGTAAGACCTACAAAAAATCCTTCTCATACTGGTAGATCTTCTATTGATTCTAAATAAGCAGAAATCAATGAATTACCTGAACCAATATTCGATAGCCGTTGGATGATTCTTGTCTTCCTCACTCAGGAGGAACCAGACAAATTCTGTGTAGCTCATTTTTCCCTCCCCTTGGCGAACTCCACTTGCATTTTTAGCATTTCCTCTAGTCACTGCGCCACTGAATATCCTCTCGATCATGCGCGTTGATAGCGCTAAGAAAAATTATCGGTAAATTATTTCAAGAAAATTGAGAAAAGATTGAATTATCATTATTATTCATATAATAGGATTTTAATCTTTTAATACTTTTAACATCGAATATTTTATAAACGAAATAAAGCCGTATTTCAGATAAACAAATAAAAATTGTTTAAAGTTATTAATTTATTTTTAACAAAAAATAAACTTTCTGCTATAAAATATGATTTTTAAACAAAATACTTGAATTTTTAACAGAATAATTAAATTTTGAACAGAATAGTTGGATTTTTAACTTAAAACGATAAATTCCCAACCAAACCTTATAGTTTGTATTTCAATACAAAAATTAAAGTTATACAAAAAAAAAAGAATTTTAAAACCAAAAAGACAAATTTTCTACGAAAGTGATGCATTCTTACCATACAAATGTGAAATTTCATACCAAGAAATTTTTTTTACCAAAAAAGAAGAATTTTTAACTAAAAAAGATCAATCTTAAGAAATTGAAAAGTTACATTTTCAGTTCAAAAATGAATTTTAAACAAAAAAAAACGGCTTTTCGACTGAACGGTTAAATTTTCAACCGGACATGAGCCTGCAATCAAAAATATAAATTTTTAAGAAATATTGCTTATTTTTTATCCAAGTAGTTGAATTATTAATTTAAAAAATATTATTTTTCAACAAAATAGTTCAAAGTTCAGCCAAAGAGATTAATTTTTATCCAAAAATATAAATCTTCAGGAAAAAGTGGTTGAATTTTCTGTTAAAAAAGGTATTAGATGACTTTTCACGATCAAAATATCAATTTCTAAACCAGAAATAAGTTTCTACGAAAAAATTTGACTTTTCAATCCAAAAAAGACAAATTTTTCACCAAATATGATGACTTTTTAACAAAATTGTTAAATTCACTACCAAATAGTTGCATTTTTATCCAAAAAAGATTGAATTTGTCTTAAAAACAGATGAATTTTTATAAACAAAAAAAATAATAAATGCAAAAGAATAGTTGAATTTTCACCTAGAAAATGTTTCAGTTCTCTTTTCAACAACAAAATCTTCAATTTAAGAAAAAAAGTAAATTTTCTACGAAATAGTTAAATTGTCAACAAAACAATATACATTTCTACCAAAAAAGTATGACTTTTTAATAAAACTGTTGAATTTTCAACCAAATATTTGCATTTTATACAAGAAAGATGTAATTTCTGCTAAAGCAGGTGAATTTTAAATTCATAAAGACAAATTAAAAAAAATAGGTTGAATTTCCAACCGAAATGTTGCCTCTTTATTCAAGAAATATGAAATTTCTTCTAAACCAGATGAAATAAAAATAAAAAGTTCAAGAAAATATTTAAATTTTTATCCAAAGAAAATTTCGGTTCACTTTCCAACACCAAAATAAGAATTGTAAACAATAATTTAATTTTCTGCTAAATGGTCGAATTTTTAAGCAAAAAGTATGACTTTTTAACAAATTTGTTAAATTGTCAACCAAGTAAGTTTCTACGAAAAAAAATGAATTTTGAATGACAAAAGACGAATTTATTTAAACCAAAAAGGACGACATTTTAGGAAAATAGGTTAGTTCTTGAGAAGATTGCTACATTTTTATACCAGATAAATTATAAAAATATAAATTTCAATCAAAAAGTAAATTTTTTACGAAATAGTTAAATTTTACACAAAACAGTAGAATTTCCAAACAAAAAGTACGAATTTTTAACAAAATAGTTTAACTTTCAACGAAAAAGATGCATTTTTATCAAAGAAAGATCAAATTTCTTTTAAAACAGATCAGTTTTTAAATAAAAAAAAAACAAATTTCAAAATAAAGTTAAATTTTCATCCAGAAAAGATTTCAGTTCTCTTTTCAACAACAAAATATTTAATTTAAGAGAAAAAGTAAACTTTTTCTGCTAAAGCAGGTGAATTTTAAATTCGCAAAGAAAAATTAAAAAAAAGAGGTTGAATTTGCAACCGAAATGTTGCCTTTTTATTCAAGAAATATGAATTTTCTTCTAAACCAGATGAAATAAAAATAAAATGTTTAAGAAAATATTTAAATTTTTATCCAATGAGAATTTCGGTTCACTTTCCAACGCCAAAATAAGAATTGTAAACAATAATTTAATTTTCTGCTAAATGGTCGAATTTTTAAGCAAAAATTATGACTTTTTAACAAATCTATTAAATTGTCAACCAAGCAGTTGCATTTTTGTCCAAGAAAAATGAAAATTCTACTAAAATTGCGTACATTTTCTAGGAAATCGTTTAATTTTCAACAAAATAGTTGCATTTTTTCCAAGAAAGGTGAAATATTTATACTGAAAAGGATGAACTTTTAAATAAAAAAGACAAATTTTCAGAAAAAATGGGTTTCATCCAGAAAAGAGATTAATTCTTAACCCAAAAAGATGAATTTTTAATAAAACAGTGGAATTTGGAACCAAAAAAAGATTTCTTTTTAAGAAAACTGTTAAATTTTCAACCAAATAATAAAATTTATAACTAAAAAGATAATCTTCCAAAAAAAGTGTTTGCGATTTTGCAAAAATTAGGTACACGATTGAAGGATCTCCTTCCGTAAAAAATTATAAGAAATTGTCTTTTCCCATTGAAAAAAGAAACAACTTTTTCCTCCTGTTTTCAAACAACTTCCCGTTTTGAGGGATGAAATTGTTATTAATTCTTATATTTGATTTTAAATAATATACTAAAATATACTGCAAAGCCCTTTTTTGTAAGCCTACAACTCGGATTTGTTTACTTATATTTACCATGATCATTGTGTCTCATGAGATCCATTTTATCGATAAATAGATCATGATCCCGATCCAGTTCCCAAAATTTGCAGTAAATCACATAAAAGTGTTCATAACTGAAATAAGCTGTGACCTGATTGATGTCCTCCTCATGCTCAAGAAGGTTAATCACAGAGAGCAAATTGCTTCTTCTAAGTTCTGCTACAGAGATTTTCCCACTCCAGCTGCGATTCACACAATAGAATATCCTGGCGATTACTGTATGAACATATCGTGAGTGGAATTCGATTGCCTCCTTCAGGAACGTCAAACCTGGATGAGTCTCCACTACGTCCTGCACCAGTGGAATCAGATCCTCCGGCAAAATACTGTTTCTCACACCTCTTGTCGTGATCTTCACGAATCTGCTTGCCGCATCGTGATGCTTGTTCGTTAGTCTGAATAAAAGTTAATCTTCTTCATTAATTTCCTTAATTTTGGTAAAATTCTTAATGTATTGCCAAATAAAACGGGACTTACTCTTTCCAAAATTCAAGAAAAGCATTCATCTCAACAAACCCGGTTTGGTCACCCCTAGCTGCGAGAAAGAGAGGAACTTTCCAATATAAGGGCAGGTCACAAGCCTGCAAATATAGGGTAGGTTCAATTATAAGGATATGAAGAACGTATGAAGTTAAAAAAAAAAGATTCTTTCTGGAAAAAGATATCCATCGATTCGCTGGGAACACTTCAGATATCGAAAATTCTTTACGTCTTTTCAGCCTAGATGGAGTTACGAATTAAAAAATTAAATGTATTCTAAAAAACAAATCTCCATCGCTCCATTGAAAACTTGTCAAATAACAGAAATTTTTTAAGTAATTTCAGACTAGATGATGTTATGAATTGAAAATTTGTTTAATTAAATTTTTTCTGTAAGAAGATCTTCTCCACCGCTCCTCTGGGAATTCTTGAAATAACAGAAATTCTTAGCGTCCTTTCAGACTTCATAAAGTTATGAATTGAAAATGCTTAAAAATTAATTTTCTCTGTAAAAAGGTCTTCTCCCATCACTCTTCTGGGAACTCTTCAAATAACAGAAATTCTTAACGTCTTTTCAGACTAGATGGAGTTATGAATTTAAAAATTAAAAATTAAATAATTTCGAAAAAAAGATCTTCTCCATCACTCCGCTGGGAACTCTTCAAATAAGAACAATTTTCAAAGTACTTTCAGACAAGATGGAGTTATGAATTGAAAATTGAAAAAAATTAATTTTGTTTGAAAAAAGATCTACTCCATCGCTCTTCTAGGAATTCTATAAATAACATGAATTCTGAACGTCTTTTCAGGCTAGATGGAGTTATGAATTGAAAATGTTTAAAAATTAATTTTCTCTGTAAAAAGATCTTCTCCATCACTTTTCCGGGAACTCTTCAAAAAACAGAAATTCTTAACGTCTTCCCAGACTAGATAGAGTTATGAATTTTAAAATAACAAAATTTAATGATTTCTAAAAAAGATCTTTTCCATCAATCCGCTGGGAACTCTTCAAATAAAAAAAAATTCTTAAGAGGTTTTCAGACAAGATGGAGCTATGAACTATTAATTTTTTTAAATAATTTTTGTCTGTAAAAATGTCTTCTCCATCGCTCTTTTGGAAACTCTTCAAATAACACATATTCTTAACGTATTTTTCAGACTAGATGGAGTTATGAATTTAAAAATTAAACGTTTTCCGAAAAAGATCTTCTCCATCACTCCGCTTGGAACTCTTCAAACAACAGAAATTCTTAATTGGTTTTCAGACTAGATGGAATTATGAACTAAACATTTTTTAAAATAATTTTTGTCTGTAAAAATGTCTTCTCCATCGCTCTTTTGGGAACTCTTCAAATAACACATATTTTTAACGTATTTTTCAGACTAGATGGAGTTATGAATTTAAAAATTAAATGTTTTCTGAAAAAAGAACTTCTCTATCACTCCCCTGTGAACTCTTCAAATAACAGAAATTCTGAAAGTACTTTCAGACTTGATGAATTGAACCTTTAAAAAAATTAATTTTGTCTGTTAAAAGGTCTTCTCTATCGCTCTTCTGGGAACTCTTTAAACAACAGAAATTCTTAATGTTTTTTTCAGACTAGATGGAGTTATGAATTAAAAAATTAAATGTCTTCTGAAAAAATATCTTCTCCATAAATCTTCTGGGAACTGCTCAAATAACAGAATTTCGTAACATCTTTTCAGGCTAGATGGAGTTATGAATAGCAAATTTTTAAAATATTTTTTTTCTGCAAGAAGATCTCCATCGCTCTGCTGGAAACGGTTCAAATGACAAGAATTCTTGACGTATTTTCAGACCAGATGGTGTTATGAATTAAAGAAATTTAATTTTCTCTGAAAAAATAGCTCCTTCGCTCTACTGCGAAAATTTGTACTATCTCCAAGGATAAAACAGATTCCTTGAACAATTTTGCTAAAAACAGCATATAATTCTGAAAAACGATTCTTCTTTCGATCTCTCTAGTAGCTCAATGGGAAAATCATCTGACCGGCAATCGGAAGTTCTGTGGTTCCATTTCCAGCGGAGCAATGGAGATCTTTTTGCAGAAAAAATTTAATTTGAACAATATAATTTATAAACAATGAAAACAATTAATAAAACTGATATAAAACAAATTTCTTTGCGAGAAACATCATAAATTAAAAAGTAATTTGTCTCGTGAAAAATGGCAATAAAAAAAATTATTATTAGCAGAATTTTGGAAGATTATTTAAGACAATTATATTCATCAACATTTTAATAATTAAGAAATAAAAAATAAAAGTTAATTAATACTAATAATGTCCTCATTGATGGAAACGTAATTTTTCTCTCATACATTTTTATCTTTTTTTTACAGCGCTTACTTTAGCAATGATGTGGAACTGCGAGCGCGATGCTCGTTGACCTGGAAGAACTTGAAAAGCGGCCGCGATACGAGCCACTGTTGCCTCCACTTGCGAGAGTGACACTGGTTTTCCCTCGGGGAAATAAAACCTAGAGGCAAAAAACGCTTTTTATATGTTTCCGAATTTTGGCTTTTAATAAATAAAGCAGCCGATGCGACGGCCAGAAGTTAGAAATTTACCTTGGGATGTCGACATTTTTATTTGCCTTCACGTGTCTCTGCAGTGTTGTGTGCGGTGGAAGACCCTTCTGCTGCTTATCACGAACGTAAGACTGAAATCAGAAACAAATGATTGTAACAATTCGACACAGGAATATACCTAGGAACAAAAATCAAGGTCATTTTCAGATTTCCCAGGACATGAAATCAAGTTTTTCCAGGTCTCCTTTTTTATATCAAATAATCAAATAACCATTTGTTACACATTTAAAAGATAAACCATTTCATTTTTTATGGGCCAACAATTTATAAAGAAAGCAAAATCTATTGCATCCTTTTTGAAATCTTTTGTATTGGTTTGAAACCATTGTAATATTGGAAAGCTTTGTGAAACCTTTGGAAATATTCTACACATTTCAAATCTTTTGTGAAATGTTTTGAAATATTTTGAAATCGTTTTTTAATCTTTGTTTGCGAAATCGTTTGTGTTCGTTTGAAATCATTAAAATCTTTTGAAATCTCAAAATTATTGAAACCTTTTTAAATTGTTTATGATCTTTGAAATCTGGTGTAATATATCTTTTTTAAATCTTAAAAATTCTTGAAATCTTATGAAAGTTTTAAAATCTTTGTGAAATATTCGATTTTTGTGAAATCTTTGAAATCTTGTCTACAGGCCTTTTAAAATCTTTGAATCCTTTTCAAGTCTTTGAAATTCGTGAGATCCTTTTGGAATTTTCAAAATCCTTTTAAAAATTATAAAAGCTTTAAAATATTTTGAAATATTTTAAAACCTTAAGAATTCTTTTGTAACCTTTCGAAATCTGGTATATACTCAAAAACTGAGTGGTCAACCCCTCGAAAATTTTTAAAAGCAAAACTATAATTCAAATTCAAGGAGATTTCCAGGTCGTCAAGGTTTTCAAGGTCACTTGACACCTTGTAAAAGATAATTTACAGATGATTGATAATCAAAACTATAGCGTGTTGGAATTTGATATGTCTTAGTATTCCCAAATTCGGATCGATTGTTCCCGGTGCCTCAATTCTTGGGAAATTGTTAAAGACCATCTCACAAATCATAATACATCATTTTCGAGAAATCAGGTTTTTCATTATACTCTTTTATCTCCTGCTAGCTACCGGAATATCATATCATAATTTCTAACACCCCACTGCTTCACTCAGATGAATTAAGTCCATCAGACACATTTTCTTGGGGAATTTCGAGTCCCAATTAATTTAGTAGCTTAAGGGAAAAACACTCGACCGGAAAAATAAAGTTCTGTGGTTCAATTCTCAGCTAAGCAATGGAGAAGATCTTTTTCAGAAATAATTTAATTTAAAAAAGTTTAATTCATAGTTGCACCTAGTCTAAAATGACGTTAAGAATTGCTGTTGTTCTCAGGGGATAATACAAATTGCTTGAAAAAATTTACTTAAAACACCTGCCAAATTAAAGCGTGTATTTCTGAAAAAGGATTTTTCTTTCGATCTCTCTAGTAGCTTAAGGGAAAAGCACTCGAGCGGCAATCGGAAGTTCTGTGGTCTAATTTCCAGCTAAGCAATGGAGAAGATTTTTTTCAGAAATAATTTAATT
This sequence comes from Belonocnema kinseyi, assembly GCF_010883055.1. NCBI lineage: Eukaryota > Metazoa > Arthropoda > Insecta > Hymenoptera > Cynipidae > Belonocnema > Belonocnema kinseyi. The sequence continues at coordinate 86,116,583 of NC_046657.1, forward strand.
TTAAAAAAATCATTTATAGCTCCATCTAGTCTAAAAAGACGTTAAGAATTTCTGTTATTCTCTCATGATAATACAGATTCATAGAAAAATTTGACTTGTAACACCGGGCAAAATAATGCGTGTATTTCTGAAAAAGGATTCTTCTTTCGATCTCTTTAGTAGCTTAAGGGGAAAGCACTCGACCGGCAATAGGAAGTTCTGTGGTTCGATTCCCAGCTAAGCAATGCAGAAGATCTTTTTTTCCGAAATAATTTAATTTAAAAAATGTTTAATTCATAAGTCCATCTAGTCTGAAAAGACTAAGAATTTCTGTTCTGTCGTCCATAATAAAAAGATATTGTACGCAAGTGACTTTGTGGTTTAGGGTTATTCTTTTATATCTGACAATCGAAAAGTCGACCTAAACGACAATGTCACTTATGTATCTTTTTACTGTGGATGGCAGTTTTATTCTCTGATGATAATACAGATTTCTTGATAAATTTGACTTAAAACACCTAAAAAATTAATGCGCGTATTTCTGAAAAAAGATTCTTCATTCTAGGCTGACAAATTCAGGATAAATTCAGAAGATTTCAGAGCACTTCAAGTTACATTCACACGAATTCAAATGAATTGAAAAAATGTTTAAAAATTCCATTGGTTTCCGTAAAACTGGAATGAATTTAGAGGAATTTAAGATAAAAGAGAAGAATTTGATAAAATTCATTATAATTGGTGAATTAAAAAAATCAAATGAGTTTAAAACAATTTGAAAATATGAAAAAAAACTTCCGTGAATTCAGTAACTTTGAAGAAGAATTCAAGGGAATTCAAAGAGTTAACAGACTTCAGAATAAATTAAATAAAAACTTGTAAAAATTAAAAAAAAATTCACCGAAATAAGTAGAATTGAGTGAATTTCGAAGGATTAAAGTAAATAAAAAAATTCCAAAGAATTAAAAAGAATTCAGGGTGAAATTCAAAAAATTTCATATCTCTTCAAATCTTTGAAATCCTACTAATTTCTAACACAAGAAGTGACTGATAACTACAAAACAATTTAAGTTAAATTCAAAATAATTCAAATGAAATGGAATAATTTTAAGAATCGACAAAAATGTGATGTATTACAAGAAAATTTTGAGTTAAGTTAGATAAATTTGAAAGAAATGAGAAGAAGAGTTAAATTAAATTCGTTAAAAATCAAGCTGAATTTAAAAAACAATCGAGTGAATTTAAAATAATTCAAAAATATGGAAAATTCATTAAATTAGGTAGAATTGAGTGAATTTAGAAGAATTACAAAGAATTTAAAAGTACTTAGGATACATTAATAAGAATTCAGGGCGAATTCCAAATTAATTGCAAAACATATTGAAATTGTTTAAATCTCTTGCAAACGCTTTGGAATCTTTGAAATTTTCCTCAAATGTTTCGATCACTCAATATCTTTTGGAAGCCCTTGAAAACGCCTGTGAACCTTTTACAATACCTTCAAGTATTTCAAATCCTTTTAAATCCCATTAAATTAATAAAATCGATAACAAATTTCTTTTCAATCTTTTAAAATATCCTAAGTTATTTAGAATATTTTAAATCCTTTGATCATTTGATCAATTTATCCTCAAAAATAATTAAATTAAGACTTTTCAAAACTAAAAAAAAAAAAAATTTACTGACTTAAGTAGAATAGAGTAAATTTAGAGAAATTAAAGTAAATTAAAAAAATTAAATAAAATTAATAAGAATTAATCAAATTCAAGAAAATTCCAAAGAATTTAGGATAAATTAATAAGAATTCACGGTGAATTCCAAATATCTTCTATCTTTAAAACCCTCCAAAATACCTAACTTTTCATGAATAAATTCTTTAAAATCCACTAAAATATTATAAATTCCCGTGAAATTCAATAATAATGTTTACTCAAATCATGGAAAATGTATTTAAAAATAATGAGAGTTTTAAATCCCTTAAAATCATTGAAATCCTCGAAAATCTTATAAAACCTTTAAACTTGTTTCTAATGTCTTTAATCCTTCAATTATTAAAATGATTACAAACTAGCTGGGCCCTGTGGCGGCGGCTTCGCCGCCGCGAAAGGCCCGCTGTCACTAATACTATGCATCGAGAACAAACGGAAATACCATAAAAGTTGTATATTGCATAATACTGGAATGAAATCAACACACAATTTTAAGTATTTATCGTAGAATTAAGGTTTGATAAATGTGAAATTGATAGTGAAATTTGAAGTAAATTTGAAAAAAACTCTTAGAAAGTAAAATAGAAATACAAAATTGAATACAGAATATCTAAACTGTATTTTTCGAATTTGTATTGTAAAAATTGTATTAAAGTTGTCCAATTCAGTTTCCGAAAATTCCAAATCACTTTTGAAGTTTGCACACAGCTTAAGGAAAACTCTCAATGCAGAAAAAGAATTAAAAACTAAAAGACATAAAATCCAAAAGGCGTTTTAGAATTTTAAATCATAAAACTCGTACTGAAATCGCATAATATGGTCTTGAAAAATGCGAAGTCTACAGCGAAATTTGAACTAAACTTTGAAAAGTCCCTGAGAACGTAAAACAGAAATATGATCTTAAATACAGAAAATTTTCATTGTTTTTTATTATAAAAATTATACTCCAGTCATTGAATCCAAATATTTAGAATTTTGAAATTAGTCGTAAAATTCTAACATAGTCTGCAAAAAGACATTAAAAATTTGCTCCTGATTAGTCAAAAACTACGAATGTACCACTCCATTTTTCCCAAGCTTCCCCCCCCCCCCCCCCCCCCCCCCCCCCCCCCCCACATATACTGTTGCGACCTGGCTATGAGTCCAAAGAATAGGTGTGCAAAATTTAGTGCCGATTGGTATTAAAAATTTGTATTTAAAATTTAAAATATTTAAAATCTGTGCCCCTCCCACAGAAATTTAAATGTTATATAGTAGATTGCTCGGAATCTTTATAAATACCCTGAAATATTTCAAAGACTTCAAGATAATTCAAAAATAGGTATTGGGAATGGTGGTCTACCATTTCGCCACATGGTGCCGAAAAATGTAACTAGAAAGAGTAGGTACAATTTTAAACTTGTATTTTAATTTTAGCATAAGTGTTTTTACGATTGTTTTGTGAAGTGGAAAACAATGATTGAATACTAAAAACAAATATTCATCAAGAACAAATCGTTTACGATAGAAATTCCATCTTACACAGTGAAAAAAACACATTTATGTGAAATAGGTTTTTAAAAAAGTACAATTATTTCATTATTTCAGATGAGTTTCAATGTATTTTAAGCTTAAATAAACTTCATGTTCATGCATGAAGCAACAAATTTTATCCATATTATGCCAAGAAAACGAATAATAGGCGACTGGAATTTAAATACGAATTCTAACCTAACTTTTCGATCAAATTTTGAAATAGTAAATATTCCAGGTATAAATTAATAAAAATTTACTTTCAGTTCATTTTCGCTTATAAAAAAATTCATTTAAGTTTATCATCTTTTGAAAATCACAATAAAGAGAACAATAATTGTTTTTTTTTAGAAAAATATTTCTGTCAAAAAGTGTCGTTTTTCACTGTATAATATGTAAATTCCATATAAAACACCTTTTTCCCGATAAGACTTATTTTTATTATCCAATAAATACTTTAAACTTCACAAAAAAATGTTTAAAATACTTTTATGCACAAATTAAAATGCATCTTTGAAATCGTGCCTATTCTTTCTAGTTCGAATTTTTGTCAAAAAAAAAGTTTAATTAAAAGTTTAATTTAAAAATAATTAAAAGTTTAAAAAGTATAAAAGTTTAAGAGTTTTGGAAAAAGTGACAAATAGTGACTGTGTGGCAGCCCTTATTATTTTTTTACAATTACTCCTTACTGAAATTTTCTGATTTTTTTTCAAAGTGCCTGACTCAAATAGGGTCTGTGAGGCCTGCAGTAGCTTAATGGAAAAGCACCAGACCGGCAATCGGAAGTTCTGTGTTTCGATTTCCAGCTTAGCAATGGAGATCTTTTTTCACAAAAAATTAAATTTTAAAATTGATCGCTATAATTGCTTATATGTACCGAGGAACCTCGTCATACTATAGGCCAACACCAGAAATTCCAGAAGATTTAGTGAAGCTTGAACATCCCAGAGGAAAATGTTTCTGATGCACCTAAAGTTCACTCAAGTGAAGCAGTGATATGGTGACACGATATCCCAGAGAAGAAAATAACAAATTTTCAAGGGAAGATAAGCTTCCAAAAAAATGTGTAAGAACCTAATAGGTTTCCGTAGACCCTGGATAATTAGTATTGATTTTCCCTGGCAATCTCAGAAGCTGGGAATCCAATTATATATCCTAAACTCGGTTTATTACATGAATTCAAGCTCACCTGGGCTTTACTGTGGACATCGTGGCTGCCCCTCCAAGTATTAATAACCGGCTGCCGAGGTCCCCTCTTGTCCAGCAGCAATTCACTAGGACATTTCTCAAAAATAAGCACTCTTTCGGCAACTGATCCCCTCGTCAAGAACGGTCTAACTGGATTATTTCCCGTCCCAGCAGTCCCCGCAGATCTGATATGCTGTTTCTGCTGCACAGTCAGTTCAGGATGCGGAACCTGCTCCAGTCTTGATCTCGAGGAATTCACTTTCGAACCCCATCTCGCAGGGATAAATTCCTTCTCGTCCTTGGAATCCTCCTTTTTCGGACTTGTATTCGTTTCAGGTTCAAATTTAGTCCTTGTAATCGAGACGAGTTGTTCAGTGGAGTTCAATCCCGGTTTGGGTTTCTCTTGAACTAGGTTTTGGGCCGCCCGGTATCGAACCTTGGCGTAATCGACTAGAGACATCGTAGAGAGATCTTCCTTGCTGAGGGATTTGGCCTCGATCAGAGGGAAGGGTGCAGTGTGATTGGTAATATTTAAAACGGGTTGGGAGTAGTCGGGCACATCCTTTGAAATGGAAGAAACGGAATCCGTTTCGTCTCGGGAATCATCAGAGATGAGTGCTCCTGTCTTTAACGCGTCAATGAGCCTCTTTTCCTCCCGAGCCACTTCCATGAGGTAGAGCGAGTTGTCCTTAGCAGTCCCCGATCCATATTTGCTTTTTTGCCGAGGTTTTTCTGTCTTCTTGAAATCGTTAAAGATCTTATTTTTCAAGGGCCAGGTGTTCAGGCCTGAAGAGTCGGTGACATCGGTATACAACTCTGTGTTTAAATCTAGATTTGTAGGTCGCTCCTTTTCCTTAGCATCATTTGAGAGGTTCAGTTTCGGTGTCTGAATGACACTTTGACCCTGCGAATTGTGCAGGTTCTCGCTATTCAGGGACTTGACTGACTTGGACTGTGTCTGAACCGAGTTGCGTTCAAATTTTTGTAGCGCGAACTGGATTGATGATGGTAAATTCTTCCCAGGGGATCTTTGCCTAGCCGCAAGCCGGGCCTTATCTTCCTCTACGAAGTTGTTCACTAGCTTCTCAAGATTATTGTTGTCTAGCTCAGGGGACGACACGATCCCATCTACAACACTGGAGCGCTTCATCGGTCCAGAAACCGGGGAGAGGGCACTTCCAAATTCATCAGCAGCTGCCGCATTGTTGTGACAGTTCAAAATCTCCGTTGGAGCGAGTCCGCGGCTCTTCCAGGTCTGATAGATAGCTTCAGCGTGGTCGCTAATTTGCTTAGCAATCGCGGCAATGTCCTCCTCTCCAGATGACTCTGCCGAGAACTTCCTTCTGAGATCTCGTTTTGCTGTCGCGGCCATACTGGCCTTAGAATGATTCTGCTCCTGCAGTTGTGGATGGTGGAGCAACAAGTACTCCACAGCTCGGGCACTCAAATCCAAGGGGTCCAATGTCAGCTCCGCCAAATCCGGATGCCCTGCAAGTGGTATCACATGCACCGGGATGGCGTATCCAAAATGTACCGATCTACAGTCTATGTCATGACCCAGTCGGTGTTCGTTTATGAGACAGGCGTTTTGGTCCGGACAGTGTACGGCACGACCTGGCCGCGGGTCGACTGTTGCCGAAATGAAAAGATCGCGCCGCGTCGCGCAGATTCGTGGATGCAAACCCGTCACCTGCTGATGCGAGATCTCGAGCGAGTCCCGCGCCGTCAACATAGCTCAGGCCCTTTGCGGACCCGAGATCTCGCCCCCGGGAATCTTGAGGCGTCACTCATCTTCGGACGGATCACTACTCCATATTCAGATCCGGCTCTCCTATTGTTGAGGAATTAGCTACGGTCTAGACGCTGATTGATCATTGGCGAACCAAGTTTTATGGAAGTGGATGGCAATGTTGCAGCTAATCTTTTATGGCGGAACTTCTTTGGAAGGCAGTTTCTTTATGGCACTGTTGTAAATGGTAGCGGAGGTCCTTTGCAGGCTGATTTAGTTTCTGAAAAAGGAAAAAGAAGTTTTGGTTAGCAAAATATTTATTGGGCGATTTTAGAAGCAAATTTTCTCATTTCTTAGATCATTTTTGTTCCCTGCTGATCTCATCGGACTAAATTTACTTTACAAACCAAAAAATAAACCATTGTTTCCAATTCGTACTTTTTGTGGCAAAGTCTAACCTCTTAAACTAACCTTCGATTCCTCATTTAGTTGCTCATCTTTTGTGAAGAATGGAGCGTGAAAGTGAATGAAAATATTATTTAATGCCTTTGTGTTGCATCGGCGTGGAATCAGTCGGCTAACTTGGTTCGAAGCAGTGACAAGGGACTTGCGCTCTCAGGTTAGGGGAGTATAAATTACGCAATGAATACCTACTGCAGCGTTACATCGCATTAGCCTTCGGATGTGAACCTCTTTTCTTATCTAATCAGCCTAATGCTGTTAAAACACCCTTCAAATCTCCTCTGCGGTCTCTCCTACCCCAGTTTTGCACATGAAGGTTAGTACTGTTATTGAGCCGCACGATTAATCGTTCTACTCTCACCATATTCACAGTCAGCTTTGATCCGCAAATCAATATCTTCTTCCAAATTAAATATATTTTATGCATATCCAACATTGTAAAATGTTAAGAACTTATTTTTTTAATTGTTATCCTATCAATCGGTGATAATAGGATGGTTTAAGGACGTTTTGGTTTTTGAGAGCTGAGCAGATGATGCGGCAATATAATCAACTACATTGTACTCATAATTTCCTCTTCCCAATCCGCCTCCTCATCTCTAATCGAGGCCACATGAAAAGAATTAACATTCCCAACCAGACAGTGATCCTAAACGTTCTATCAGACCAATGAGATAAAAAAATTTTTTTTGAATGTGAACGAGACCTTACCCGCATCAACCCACGTATCAACTATCAAGTCACAGTGACGCGTAACACGCGTCTGGTATGACGACGTGCTCTTGTGTGAAAGGAACTTAAAACACAATCACAATCACCATCTTTTAACACCCACGCGCACAGTTCTGTTTCTCCAATTCTGTTTCCACAAGAGATGCCACCTTACTAACGAGAGAAAAAAGAATGGAGAACCTCTTTACTCTAATGCCTTGGAAACCGCACTGCAGCATCTCAAGGGTCTACGATTCGCCGCCCAAGGCCCAACTTCAATTTAACATTTAAGGCTACAAACGACTTTTGAAATAATTTAGTTTCGTGTTTATTGACATGAAATGTTCATATCATAACTTTTGAAGAACACTATTGAGTCTGAAGTGTTAATGTTAGTTAGCTGAACGCTTATTTGAAGGATTTTTTTAGACCATGTGGAAAAAAAATGAGAGTACATTTCATCATTTTAAATTGATATTATACATGAGATTAGATCTGCGATTTTAAACGAGTCCGATGTGAAATTCCTTAAAAATGCTACACACTTTAAAAATAGAATTGCACAATTTTAACTATTTCAAATGTGAAATTTGTCAATTTTAAAAGTATTTTAGTTTGAAATATTCAGTTCAGAAAATTGGGAAATTAAAAATGTTTCAATCTTGTAGGCTTCTATTTGAAAATTCTAATTTTCAGATCTATCCATTTATAACTGATGAATTCTGAGCGATACACATTTTAAAATTTCAGTTTCGAATGTTTCTTTCTATTCTGCTAGAGAGTCGTTTTTTTGCGTTTACTAATATTTCTTTTAAAGTTACTTTTAACTTGAAATGAGAATTTTTCAAATTTAAAAGTACACAAAAAAAATTGCAGATTGAAAGGAAATTTCAACATGATAATTTCAGGCAATTTAAAATTAAATAATTTCGAATTAAAAGCGCTTGAAATTGAACCATTAAAAATATTTACAGGCATTGAAAACGGTATACTTTTAAATTTTAATTGTTAAAAATTATACAACTAGGAATTCAAAACCCTAGAGTTGGTCTATTGTGAGTTTGCAGCGAACAAAAATTTAATATTTTTAATTGAAATCGTTTAAAAATAAACCGCTTTGAGTTAAATAATTTAGGAGAAATCATCCCATATATGTTGGTTTAAAATTTTAATTGTGAAAAATTGCACAATATAAGGAAATTAAGACTTAATACATTGAAGATTTCCTATTGCCATTTTTGTTTGTTTAAGTAGAGTAATTTCAAATTGAAACTGAAAAAATTGGACAATATTAACTTAAAAAGTTTCTTAATTATAACATTATGACATTTCGAACTAAAAAAGATTGAAAATAAATAATTGTTAAAATTCTATACTCTTAAATTTTAATAATTTCAAGTTATACAATTTGAAATATTAAATAAGCGTTTGAAAGACAAAAATTTTAGGTACATTAACTTTAGGACATAACATTCCAAATCTTTTGGATTTAAATATAAATATTTTTAAATTTGGAATTGCAACATTAGATCCTGATAAAAATTGAAGGGTTTCAAATTAAAAAAATTTAAAAAGTGTAATTTCTAATTGATACTCACCAATTCAAACACTTAAATTAAAAACGTTTCAAATCGAATAATTTAAAAATAAAAGGCTCATCTATAAGATTTTGAATTGTAAATGATCACGAAAAGAATAACCTCAGGTTGTAACTCTTCAACAAGTTTGAAACGTTAAAAATGTAAAAATTACCCTAGTAATTGGAGTATTCTATATATTAAGAACATTCAAAAATAAATTATTTTCTTATGAAACTTACAAAATTGGATAAATTAAACTTAAATATTTTTTATTTAAAACATTAAATTGTGATGTTAAATAATTGCGAATTGAAAGCATTCCAAATTTAACAGTTTTGAATTGAAAACTGGAGTAGGGTTGTACGGTTCAGAATGGGAGAAGGAGTGAGAGCATGCAGATATTGGATGGATGAAGAGGAGAATTTATGCAGAGTGTGTGGATACGAAATG
>NC_046657.1:86125999-86130158 GCF_010883055.1 Belonocnema kinseyi
AGTTAAGTTAGACTAAGGATGGAATTGTAAATATATGTACAGGGAGCGGTGGCCCTCAAACCCGTAAAAGGGAGAGATTAAATACATACATACATACATATATGTTTGAGTTTTACTAATGTTTCAGTATTAAAAATATTGATTATCTGCCATTCTTTGCTTTATAATTGCTAAGAATTAAAGGCTTTATTAAAAATTGTTTATGTTTTTGAAAGCCTTGGATTTCACACGACATATATGCAACACATTACAATTTCCGATAGAAAAAAAGTTAAACGATTCTGAATGCTTCAAATGATTTCATTTGAAAAACTTTAATAGAACCAGAAACTATTAAAAAATTGCAAATCTTATTCAAATTTTAATGATTTATATTTTAAACCGCCAATTATTGGCGTAAAACGCTAAAGTAACTCAAAGTAGTTAAAAAATAATAAACCTTTAAAATCTAATATTCAAAAAATGTGAAAAACGTTAATATAAGCTGAAAATGTTTAAAAATTAAAAATCTTGTTCAAACTATAATGATTTTTTTCGAAAGCGTTGGCGTAAAACGCCTACATAACCAAAAATTGTTAAAAATTGTAAACCGCCTTTAAAATCTAATTGCTGCATTAAAAATATCAATTTCCTACAAAACATACAAAAGAATCCAAAACTGTTTTGAAGATCTCTCTGATCTGTCACGCATGAGTGAGCACCGCGCATCCCACCGAAACTCCTCTCATCAATTACCATGGCGCGGCGTCAATTCTCGGAAGAACTAACTCCGGGGGCACTATCTCCAGGGTTCACTGTATTTGCAATAATTTAGTAGATAATTTGAAGATTAAATTTTCCCATTTTTAATTTAGGAAACATATAAAACAACATCATGTACTAAAAAGACAAGAAGGCTTTCAAAAACAATGACTGCGATTTTCGAGATACAGCATTAGATAATATTTTTAGACAGGATTCTGAACGCCTCGCTGAACGCATTAAATTCAAATTAAAAACTTCATTTTAATACAAATTACAGAAATTGTTTACACAAATTTTAATCAGGCACGTGGTCAGAAACTAAAAAAGGGGAAATGAGTAGAATAATGGGAAAAAGTGTTGCTGAGTCGCGTTTGCTCAACGATATTTCCTTTCTCTGCTTGGAATGGTCGCAGAAATAGAATCTCGTTACACGTATACCACACAACGAATCCATTGTTCTCTAATATTTCTGCTTCATTCATCACCTCGCCATCTTTATTTTTGACCACGCAGTAAGAAAATATAATAGCTGACGAATGAAATCCCGATTCTAACTAGATAAACTCTTGAATAGAAAAAAGATTTTAAACGCAGGGTGGACGTTTTAATTAAAGAAACAAATTTCTTTTCATTTCCCGGTTTTCCCAGGTTCGCAAACATTTTTCAGGGGCAATTAAATTAAAAAATTCGAACTTTAAAGTTAATAATGTTTCCATTTGAACTAACGAGAAATGAACTGAAAATCATTTTAAGTAATTTTAAACTAGAAACATTAACAATTGAAAGACTACATTTCGTACTAAACTGGACAGTTCTTAAATTAAAAATTACATAATTTAAATTTAAAATATTTATTAAAAAAACTTCTTTTAAATTTATTTGAATCTTTCTTAAAGTTTTGAAAAAAATCCTGTAAAATTAAAAAAATTCCCTTAAAATCTTCCAGATTCATTTTGGACAATTTAGGAAATTTGTTAAAACCTTTTTAAATATTTACGTGAAATTAATTTTTTAAATATAAAATCATTTTAAATATTCCTAGGGTTCTTAAGAAAATGTTTTTTATTCTTTTCAAGCCTGTCACGATTCTTTAAAAATTATTTCCAATTTTAAATGAATTTTTAATCATTTCAAAACTTCTAAATACCTTTTCAACTTACTCGAATTTTTCCTAGGAATATTATGTGATCAATATTTATTTATACATTAAAATTCAACAATTTTACTTAAAAATTTAAATTCTTGAAATAAATCAATTAAAATTGTAACGTACAAAGTTTACATTTTTCGTTTAGTTTTAAATATTTGATTCATAATTCCTTATTGTAAATGAACATTAAAATATTTCCTAATATTAAGCAACTGTTCTTTTTCCTAATGGAAAATTTTCAAATGTTCAAATTGTAGATTGAAACAATTGATTTCTAATCGTAGATTTTAAATTATTTATGTCTTACGGTCCAATCGTAAATCGAAAAAATAAATATGAGTCAAAAAAACTTGTTCTTCGAAACTCAGATATTTATTTAATAGAAAAACTCCTTTTGAAACTTCCTAACGTTTCGGCACATATCAATAAATCAATAAATATCAACGGTCGAAGAAAGGATTGCTTTGTTTCATCAAATCATTTTACAGGTTGAAACAATATTTGAAATTTAATAGAAGCCTTTCATTATGAATATGTTATTTTAAAGATATTTTAAAAATAAAAATAGTTTATAAAGTTTTAATCGGGCGTTTACATTTATTTAATTAACAAGACTTTCAAATTAAAACAGTTTCATTTTTAATGTTACAATCTGGGCATTCTTAAATTTTGAATTGATTCCTAATAGTACTTTTCAATTTAAAAAATCATTATAATGTATATTCACAGTTGATTTAATAAAAAAAGTTTTTCATTAAAAATTGTTAATTTCAAACGCTTCTTATTTGTAATTTTGTTTCGTCTTTAAAACTTCATTTTTAAATACTTTAAATGGAAAATGTACGCTTAAAAATTAAATATAAAATATACATTTTTTAAGTGAAACATTTTCGGATTACGTACTTTAAACTGAATGATATCAGAATGGAAAAAGATAACAATTTAACTAATTATTTTTAAAACTGTTGAAATCAAACTTGGATAGATTTTTTTTCTAAAAATTTGTTCAGCGGACACCCTCCAAAGATCATCCAAGATAAGGGGTTTAAATTAATAAGGTGAAAGAAATGGAAACACTTAAGACGAATCAGATTATTGAGCCGTGGGCTGTCAAAACAGTTTGAAAATGGATCTGATGATCTATAAAACTTTCGTTTTATTAATTCCGTTTTGATCTTATGGGCTGATCACATTGCCCAAGCCAATCCAATTTTACATCCAATTTACAATTACACATATTAGGGCAGGGCAATAACGTCAAGTGTGAGCCAGACCTCAACATATCAAGATACAAAAATGATAATTTTTTAACTAGCAGTTCCTAGATTTCTTTCTCACATTACAAATATAAAAAATTTCAAACTGAAAAAGCCTTTGAAATAAATAAAGTATATATTAAAATGCAATATTTATAGCATTATTATAATACAATTTTTGAACAATAAGTGAATAATTATTCAACTATAATGTGTTGATAATTTTGCAGAATTTTTCATACAGTTCAATTAAAAAAAAGTTAATTCAACAGAAATAAATTCTAATGACAGAAAAAAATTCAGTACATTTTATACTAAAAATGAACGAGACATTTTTCTGCAAAACTTTTTTTTTTTATTAAAATAGTCTATTGTGCACCTAGGCACCGAAGTAGTCTTTTTGCAAACTCACTTTAGAAATAAAAGCGTTTCAAATATAATAATCGGAAATTGAAAGTATTAGAAGTATAGAAAAATGTGTAGTTAGAAACTCTCAAAATTAAAAATGTCGTACTAAGATTTTTTTAATTGGACAATTTGATTAGAAAAAAATTTAAATTGTATCAGTTATAATTCGAAGTATTTAGAACAAAATTATTAAATTTTGAATTTTAAATAGTTTAATTTTTAAAGATTCATTTATAATTATTATTCACCCTTGAAATCTTCTGATAAAACATTTTTCAATTTTTTTAATCTTGAACTAATTATCCGAAAATTTTAAGATCACATTAAGAAAAATTCCAATGGTTCGATTTTTTTTTAATCTGTTAAAATACATCGAAATTGATAAAATCCCCCAAAATCTTTAAAACAATTGGAGGTCTTATAAATCAAAATCTTATCTCTGTAAACTTTTGAAATCTGTATAATCCGATACCCTTTGAAATGAAATTTACTTCATTCCGTAAAGTACGAGGGTAGTTCAATAAGTCCTTAGAATGACCAACATATGGCGCGCGAATCGCTCCAAATCATCTGTTTTCAGTCAGCACCACTCCCGACTAGA
>NC_046657.1:86130258-86137934 GCF_010883055.1 Belonocnema kinseyi
GGCAACAAAGACGTCATTGCCTCTGTAAGTGCTTATTTTGAGGAACTTCCGAAAACGCACTTTTCTGAAGGATTAAAAAAACTTGAAAAGCGATTGACCAAGGAGATTATGTTGAAAAATAAAAAAAAATTTACCCAAAAAAAATTGTTTTTATACTTCATTCTAAGGACTTATTGAACTACCCTCGTATCAATAATTTGAAATTCCACGAATATAAATTGAATTAAACTTATTCCTTTAAATTCGCTAGAATAAAACTTTACAATCTCTAGAAATCTTTTTAAAACCTTGAAGATTTAATAAAATCCTTTAAATCTTCTGAAACTCCTTAAAATACCCTAAAATATCTTAAAATCATTGGAATCGATATAGGAATCCCTTGAATTTTCATTTTTCTTTTTCCACAGTCCACTACTAATGCCTAAAAATCTTCGTAAATACTACAAAACTCTATGAACTCCTCTGACCTTTTTATATCTTTTAAAATCCTGTAGAATCCTTTAAAATTCCATGAAATATTTGGAAAACGTAAAAATTCATTTAAGAAAGTAAAAATCCGAGAAATATTTGAAATCCCTTGGAAAACTTGAAGATTTAATCAAATTCTTGAATCTTTGTGAAATTATTTAAAACACTTTAAAATCTTTCAAATCGCTGGGAATCCCTAGAAATTTAATTTAAATTAATTTCCAAAGTTCACTAAAATCCATAAAATATTTTGAAAATCCTACAAAATTCTTTTAAATCTCTTGAAATTTTGTATATCTCTTGAAATATCTCATAATTTCCTATAATGCCTAGAATTTTTTGGAAAAAGCTATTCTACGATTTCGTAGAATTTAAAAAGCAAAAATTGTGTACGTTTGAAATTGAAAAAAAAATTTATAATATTTAAATCTGCAATTAGTATTTAAAATTGACTATCAAGATTTTTAATATGAAATTTTGAAATATGTAATAGTGAAATTGTCCTGACTTTTTTAATATTTGAATTTAAAATTACAGCACTGTGAATTTTGAATTTTAAAATCTTTACAAATTAAAAAATTTCAAACCAAATCTTTTCAAATTTAAGTTTTTGAAGCAAAAAAATGTTAGTTTTAACATTCAGAGTTAAAAAATTTAATTATAGCGAGTTTTTAAAGTTAATTTATTTTTAGAACTTTGGAAATCATGGGCTTTTTAATTGAAAACTTTCACATTTAGTGTGAACTTAAAGCGTTGAAAATTAAACTCCAAACGTCTATAGAAAATTGAAGCAATCTTATGTAAATTAGAATCTTGAAACGCTAACAGAATGAATGAATGAATGAATGGTAGATTGCATATCATTTTGAAATTTAAAATTACTTAAAAAATTGGTATTCAAAATGTGTAATTTAGAATTTTACAAAATTGTGAAAAACTAATTTAAATCGATACATTAAATCAAATTCAGTGTTCTGCAAAAACAAATAAAATAGCGAAAAATTAATTTTTGTACCGTAATGGAAAAATTTGACTATAATAATAAATATTATAGATATACCGCTACCCAAAAATTGTGAATCAAACGGCAACGCCAATAAAAGTAACAAGATAAAAAGTTTCAGCAGGAAGTCCTCAAAATGTCATAGAAAACTTTTAGAAACATTTGTTTCTAAATTCTCATGAGAATTCTGCCTTAGTAAGAAAAGCTGAAGCGCAAATTTTCTTCTCGACTATCTTTTTTTGTATTGTATTTTTCAGTACTCTTCAGTATAAAATATGGATCAAGCTTCCGTATTCTAGGACGAGTCTATATTGCGATTTAAATTTGGATTACTCGATGAATAACGTTGGCAAGACGATACTTTATTAATAGATTCTCGACAAGCGCTTCTGAGCGTACGAATGCACTTAACATCAGTGCATAGAGTAATTTAAGAAACTTGATAACGAAAAAAAAAAACGAGTACGATGAACTCCCCACATTCTTGGATAAGATGTTCAAAACAAGCGATTATATCAACTTTTACTTGCAAATGAAATAGAAAATTGATTGCACTTTTTCCAGTAATAAAATATTTGAATTTTGTCTTCAATATTTTTTTCTTTTAGTATTTTAAATGAAATATTCAAACATAAAATCAACTTTGAACATTTAGATATTGTCTAAATTTGTTCTTTTTTTATTCTCGCTATATAATTTTCTTTCTATTTCTCTAAACAAAAATATAAGAGTCGAATTTCCGACGATAATTTTTGAGTAAATAAATAATTGTTTAAATAAATTAACATAAATCAGGTATTTGTATAGAACGCTTCGAAAACTACGTCAGACTGACTGGAAGGGAGGAGGGGGTGAACGTAGAATGTGACATCACACATGGAAAATGTGAGTGCGAATAAATATATTTTTTTAAATTCTTGAAATATGAAAAAAAGTGATTTTATTCGACAAGCTTAGCGTGTTAATACAGAAATCGCACTCTTTCTCTCTTTTTTCCAAGAATTCCTCTTTTTCACATGTTTTCAAGAAACTTCTCCTCTTTCTCGTTTTTGCGATTGAATGCGAACTGAATTAATTGAAACCATAAAAAAATCAAACTATTTTGCATTGAAAATTAATATTTTTAATTAAAAAGTCTGATCTGTTTATGGTTTAGCATTCACCTACTTTGATTAGTTACAAATTCTACTATTTGGTTGAAGTTTTAACTATTTCGTTGAAGATTCGGGTTTTAGTTGAAAACTAATGTTCCATAATAACAAAAATTAACTGATCCATTTCTAGCTCAGAATCGTTAGTTTTCAGTTAAAATTTAACTACATATTAAATTTTTCATTGAAAAATCAATTACTTAGTTTAAAGCTGAAATACTTTTTTTTAACTTCATTTTAATGGCGTAAGATTTAACTATTTGATTGAAAATTCGTTTTCTTTTTTTATTGAAAATGAATTTTTTTAAATAAAAATGTAACTTACAATTTGTGATTACAATTTGTGATTTATGAAATTTTAACTTGCAATAGTTTTTAATTAAAAATTCCACTATTAAATTTTACTTTAAGAATTCATCTTTTTCTATCGAAAATTCAACTACTCGATTTAAAGTTGAACTACTTTATTAACCATTCATTTTCTTAGTTAAAGATTGAACTATTTTCTTGCATTTTTTTAAAATTAATTTTTTAACTGAAAATTTAACGACATCATTTTTGGTGGAAAATTGGTGATTTTTAATTGAGAATTAATAATTGAATTTTTCATTGAGAATTCATCTTCTTTTATTGAAAATTCAACTACTCGTTGAAATTTAAACTACTTTATTGAACATTCTTTTGATTGTTTAAAAATTGAACTATTTTGTTGCAATTTCTTCGTTTTTCTTTCTATTAACAATTATTTGTTTAACTGCAAATTTAATTATTCTATTTTTGGTTGAAAATATGAAATTATTATTAATATTAAAATAAATATTATTAATGTTATTATTAAAATAAATGTTATTAATATTAATATTAAGTGAATATTATTAATATTAATATTAAAATATTAATTGTTTAGATCAAAATTCAATTATGTATTTGATAACTGATGTGTTTTTATGTTGTAAATTCGTCCTTTTGGGTAAAAAATTATTTTTTTACTATTCTGTTGATTTTAAAGAATAATTTTATTAGTTGAAGAACCATAATCTCTTTGGTTGAAAATGTTTAATTTTGTTTTGAAAATTTGTTTTTTGGTGTTGAAAATAAATTTTTTTGACTGAACAATTGACCATTTCCATTTTTAATTGAAAATTGATAGTTTTTAGTTTAAAATTCAACTATTTGTATGAAAATTAACTTTTTTGTTAAAGATCATATTTTCGTGTTTGAACTTAAACTGTTTTGTGGTAAATTCGTATTTTTAGCTTAAAAATACAACTGTTTTGTTAGAACTTCGTCTTATTGTATTGAACATTTTATTATTTTGGTTAACATTCTTCTCTTTTGATTTAAAAATCTTTCTAGTTTGTTAAAAATTCGTCGCTTTTGCTTGGAATTTCAACTATTTGGGTTATAAATGCGACGGTTTTGTTTATGATCATTTTTGCTTGTTAAAAATGCAAGCATTTGGTTTGAAATACAACGATTTTGTTCATGTTTTTTCGAAAACTATCAATTTGTTAAAAATTCGTCCGTCAGGATTAAAAATTCATTTTTTTTCGCAGAAAAATTCTTGTTTGAATTTCATCTTTCATGGATGAAATTTTAAATGTCATCTAAAACTTTTGTTTTTGGCTTGAAGATTGAACTTTTTGTTTGAAATTCTAACGGTTTTTGTTTGAAGTTTAATCTTTTTTGTTTATAAATTCAACTGTTTGCTTGAAAATTCATGTTTTTATTTTAAAAATTCAACTACTTGCTTGAAAAATCATCTTTCTCCGTGGAAAATTCATTTTTTCGTGTCAGAAAGTAAACTTTTTTCTGAAAAATTCGACTTTTCATGTTGAAAACTCAACTCTTTCGTAGGATTTCTTTTTTGAAAATTCAACTATTTTTTTGAAAATACAATATTTATGATGATGTATGACGAAGAAGGGGAGGGATGGAAACAGTTTTCAAAATAACGTGGCGTAGTATTCGAAAGGCCTCTTATTTTAAAACTGAAAACCATTTGATTTCATTTATTTTTTAATTTTCAAGATTTTACTTTGCGAAAATCCACGGTAATTTCGGTCGATTTCCACTGATTCCTATGCAAAAAAATTAGAATTTCCAGTTCGTAAGACGACCCTTTTTTGTAAATAAAAGTATTTTATTTTAAGCAAATAATAAAAAGCTAGCGTAATAAATCATAGATTAGTAGATAATACTTTAAGAGACGAACCTTGTTTAGAAAAAGTATATTAATCTTATTGACACGGGTCGTTAATTCCTAACCACACCCCCTCATAAAGAGTTTCATTAAATTATTGTACTTCGGTAACAGTCGCTTTATTTCAGTACGTCGCATTTGATTTTTTCATTTAATAAATATAATTATATAATTATTGTTCAATATAAAATAAAAACTTTAAACATTTTTTAAACATTTATTTTAATTAAGTAGACTTGAGTAAATTTAGAAGAATTCAAGCAAATTAACCAAATTTAAGAGAATTCAAAAGAATTAAAAAGAATTCAGGATAAATTAATAAGAATTTAGGGCGAATTAAAAAAATAATGTCAAATATATTAAAATCTTTGAAACTCTATCAATTTATAACCAAAAAAGTGATTAATGACTACAAAGATTTAAAAGAATTCAAATGAACTGGACATTTTTTTTAATCGAACTGAATTTAAAAAACAATCAGAAGTGAACTCAAACAAATTCAAAAACTTTTTTAAAATCCATTGATTAAGTTGAAATATTTAAAGCCGTACTTGAAAATTTTTGAAGCCTTTGAAAACTCCTGGAAATCTTTTACAATGTCATAAAATATTTAAAATCCTTGAAAATCCCATTAAATTAATTAAAGAAATCAAAATTACTTGTAATCTTTTTAAATAACCTAAAATATACTAAATCCTTTAAATACTTTTGAAATACTTGCAAGTTTAAAAAAGTTTTTGAAAACGTCAAGGTATTTGAAAAAAATACCTTCAAATATTTTAAGTCCTTTGATCATTTTATCAATTGATCCACAGGATTAATTACAAAAAACTAAAAAAAATTCTAAAATGTATTGAATTAAATAAAATAATTGAGTGAATTTAGAAGAATTCAAGTAAATTAAAAAATTAAAAACAATTCAGAATAAATGAATAAGAATTCAGTGTTAATTCCAAAAAATAATTTCAAATCTTTGAAACTCTACAAAATGCCTCAATTCTCGTGAATAAATTCTTTGAAATCAATTAAAATATGATAAAATATCGTGAAATTCTTTGATGATATTTTCTAAACCCCTGAAAAATGTATCACAATAGATTGAAAGCCTTAAAATCACTTAAAATCATTCTAATCTTCGAAAACTGATAAAATCCTGTGAAAACTTTAAAAATACCTTAAAACCTTATAAGTCCTGTGAAATCGTTCGATATCAACAGAAATTCAAAAAAAGTCTTTATCCTGAAATATTTCAAATATTTTGAAATCCCTTCAAATTAATGAAATTAATTTTTTTTTAAATTCTTGGAATCGTTTCAAATTTCCTATAATATTTCAAATTAAAATCTGTTGAAAATGTTTTAAAAGTTTTAAAAATACTCTAAAAGTCTTAAAAATCCTTTCAAATTATTCGATTCTATTGTAAATTTATCGGAATCTTTAAAAATACCCAGAAATATTTCAAAAGAATTAAAGACAATTCAGAAATAGTTCTATGAGGCCTGTCTTATTAATATTTATAACAAATGCTTATTGTTTACATTTTTTCCATGAGGAATTATTACTTAAAGAACCTAAGGAAGATACAGAGTTAGGATAATTCGTTTTCCTAGAATAGCAGACTTTATGGCAAAATATTTGCTGTCTATGATTATCTTTATTGCTTCCTTATCGATTCTGGCCTTTTCTGATGACACGATTTCAGTTCATTCGCGAAATAGGACACTTGATCGATGTGCGAAATACAGACTGAAAAAAGTCTTACCAGACAAAATTGTCCGAACGAATTGAACGATAAAATTCTGCAAACAAAAAATCAAGCAATGTGAATTATAAAGATAATTGAAATTCGACTTTTAAGAGCTGAACAAAAGTGTTTATTAAACATAAATTATAAAGTATAAAATAAATATTTATTGATCATTGTCTTTAATTTTCGTGAAATGCGTAAATTATGTGGAACAAACGAACGACTTTGAAACTTGTCAGAAAAAAACAAAGAGTTCAGTAGAAAATGTATTTACGTATTGAACTATTTTTGGTTTTCATTCACTTGAGGAATTTTGTTTGTTGGATAGTTTCTACGCAAAGTTTCCAAATCAGAAGTCACGAAAATTTCCCCATCAATTTCTAGACGCAGATCACGTGGGAGAATTCAAGGGCCTCGGATTGTTTATCGATTTTATGAATACGTACGGCAGTCATCGCTTAAATTCAAAAGGCGTACTCCCGATTAGGGTTTGGAATTATTGACAGACAATACTTTCATCCGTGTCCTGTACTGTTATCTTGAAAAAAAATATTGGACATAAATACATGTACAATGTAAATACAAAAAGTTATATTCACGAAAATAAAATTTTAATTTAAGGCTTTATAATTAAATAAATAAAAAATTCTCATCGTCAAAAAAGAACTCGGGTGGCCGTTTCGATAAAAGAAAAAAAATTCGAACGCTGAAGCTAATTTTTTTTTTTCATATAACTTAATAAAAACTGGACTGAAAATTAATGCCCTGAAAGAGGAACTCTCGACTTTTAAACTTTTAAAATTGAGGTTTGAAATTGTTTTAACTTCTAAAATGTTGTACTTAAATGCTTAATGATTACACTTATAAAATGCTAGGTACTATAACACTTTTCAACTGAACAGTTTTAAACTAAAAGCAGTTAAACTGACAAATCATTTTTTTTTTACTTTTATCGATTGTGGAGTTCTGATTCCGATTCAGTTTCAGAAATATAAATTCACGTTATAGTTTCCAATCCTCTACATTGAAGAATCAATTAATGAATTTAGAAATTTTCAAAATTATATCATTTTAAGCAATCTTAAGCTGAACAAATCAAACAAC
>NC_046657.1:86138034-86150148 GCF_010883055.1 Belonocnema kinseyi
TATACTGAACTATTTTGCTTATAAACTGAACATGTCTTAAATTACAGGATAAATTATTTTTATTTTGAAGAGTTTAAAAATCCTTTAAATGTTTCAAAATTTTATTTCAAAATCTTGAAAATTTTTCTTACATTTTTTTAAATATCCTCTTAAAATTGATTTTTCAATATAAAAAAATCATTTTCAATTTTTCTAGGAATTTTAAGGAAATATTTTTTATTCTTTTGAAGCTTTTCACAATTCTTCAACAATTTCTACTTTTTTTTGTTCGAAATCTGCAAAAATGTATATTTTGTTTTAATAGTGCGTGAGCTATTTGCATCGACTTTCGGTATAAATAGGCGGATTTTGTCTGTACGATGTACACGTAGATACTTCGTTTCAATTATTTGAAACTATTTCGAATTTTTAAATAATTTTGAATCTTTTCAAATCCTATAATTGTCTCTTTAACTTACTCAGATTTTGTATAAAAATAAAATAGTGTTCAATTGTTATTTATACATAAAAATTCAAGAATCTGACTCACAAATTAAAATGTTTAAAATAGAACAATAAAAAGTGTAAGTTCAAAGTTTATTTTGAATAATTGATTTATAATTACTGATTTTAAATAAACATTCAAATATTTATAAATATTTAGTCATTGTAAATGATAAACTAAATGGTTTGAAAATGGAATATTTTAGACTGAAACAATATTTTAAATTTAATAAATGCCTCTAATTATGAATACATTATTTCTAAGTTGTTTGAAAATAGTTTATAAAATTACAATCGGGCGTTTACGTTTGTTTAACTAATAAGACATTCTTATTGAAATCGTTTAATTTTTAACACTTAAATCTGGAAATGCTTAATTTTTGAGGTTCCCAATCGTCTTGTAATCGTCTTTCTATCCTTAAAGTACATTTCAATTTAAAACGGCATTTTCAAATTGTTTTAATTAAAATGCACGCTTAAAAATTAAAACCTGAAATGAAAAATTTTGTAGGTGAAAGATTTTTGAATTACGAATTCCAAACTGAATGATCCAATAATCGAAAAGAATAATAATTTAACTAATTTTTGAAGAAAAAAAACAAGTAAAACCAAACTTGGGCTTTTTCTCTGGAAATTTTTACAATTCCCGGTCAAAAAATAAATTCACTGGTTATTTTCCGGTTTTTCCCGGTCTCATAAAATTCCCGGCCATTTCTCGGTTTCCCGGTCTATCGGCCACCCTGAGGCTGTACTCAAATTAAATAACAGCTCAAGAGAGGGGGAAGGTTCGAGAGATTTTTTCACGATTTGTGACGGAACACGGGAGGGGGTCCTTTATCTATGTATATAAATTTTGAAAATCAGCAAATGAAAGAAATAATTCGCAGAAATTGTACAGAAGTGCAGAAAATCTTGCCAAATTCAGGGAATTTATATAACTTTAAATAACTGTCAAAGATAATAAAATTAAAAATATTTTATTTTTATTTTAATTGTTTTATTCCGTTTATAAAAGATTCTTGTTTAAAAATGTTACAAGATTAAGATTCTGGTCTTTGAATTTTAAAGGTTATGGAAAAATTAATGAATTTTCAAAATGAAGTTTTTCGGTAACACGTATATAATATTCTTGTTAGAAGTTTACTTGTCTTGTAATTCTTTTTCTATTTCTTCTTTTTTTTGCAGTTGATTCCTTCTAAATATTATATTTTCAGTTATATATTTTCATTATTCATCTATTTTTTCGTGATTTTTTTTTTATTTAAACATGCGTCTGTTTTAGTAGTAACTTTATCTTTCTGGGATAAAAATCGATAAAATACTATAAAAATAATAAATAATCGATTAAAAATTTAACAAACATTTTAAAAAGTCATCCTTTTGGGTGGACAATCTCTGTTTTGTTGAAAAATCGCTTTGTAGAAAGTTCATATTTCTTGGATAAAAATGCAACTATCTTGTTGAAAATTAATCTTCTTTGTTTAAGGATTTAAGTTCAATTATTTTTTTGAAAATTTTGATTAAGCCACTTTGTTAAGAAATTATTTCTTTACTGAAGATTCATATGTTTAGTTGAAAAATTATCTCTTTCGTAGAAAGTTGGCCTATTTTGTTGAAATTTTATTTTTTGAGTGAATTGAAAATTGAGCTATTTTGTTGTAATTTCGTTGCTTTGTTTTAAATTGATTTTCTTAAGTAAAAATATAACTTCTATTTAAAATTTTTTTTTAGTTGGAAATAACCTTTTTTGTTGCTAGAAAAATAATCTTCATTTGAAATTTCGTAATTTTTTGTAAAAATGCAACAGTATTGTTGAAGATTAATTTTTTTTCTAAAAATGGATAAATTCTGGTTTAAATATCAACTATTATTTTTTTTTAAGAGTCCATATTTATAGGTTAAAGTCAATTATTTTTTATTTTTTGAAAATTCAAGTGTTTTGTTAAAAAGTCATCTTTATGGTAGAAAACTAATTTTCTTCTTTAAAACAAATAATAAAATGTTTAATTTGTATCTGAAATATTGTTTTATTGCGTTTATAAAAGATGCTGTGTTAAAAATAGTTACAAGATTAAAATACTGGTATTTAAATATTAATGTAAATCTATTAATTTTGAGTGAAATCCTTTAATGTGTTCGAAATGTAGACAATTCCATGAAATCTGATGAAATCTTACGTAATCCCGTGAAGATTTTGTAGTCCTTTAAAACCTTTTAAAATACGAAAAAAATCACTAAAAATACCTTAAAATTTCTTGAAATCTTTAGAAATCTTATGAAACCCGACAAAATCTATAAAAATCTTTTGAAATCCCTTCAAATTTGTTGATATCCAAATAAATCCCGTAAAAACTCCTTAAAATCCTTTGAGAAATCTCTTCCCTATATTTTTGATTGTACCATACATTTATCAACGTCTATATCTTCCATCTATTTTTCAATCTGAATTCACGATCTTTATCCATGCTCTATTCTCTATTCTCTATCTCAATCTACTCTGTATCTATTTAAGTGAAACTTTATCTCTATTAATCTACATTCCCGTCTATCATTTTCAATCCTCTTTTCTCTATCTCATCCTATCCTTTATCTATCCACGTCAATCAAAAGATTTTGCCTTGCCGAAAGTGAAAAGATGGGGAAAAAATAGAAATTGGAGAATAGAAAAAGATAGAACTATTCTATCTCTCCTTTTATCATTCAATGGGTTACTTTGCATCCTTGAAACGCTTCCGTAATCAAAGACCCTTAGGGATCATCCATAAACTACATTACTATTTTTGGGCAATGTTTACCCCCCCCCCCCCCCCCCCCCCCGAAAGTAACGTAGCCTTGACGTAAAACCCGATTTTAGGTTTATACTGATTTTTTTGTGTTTATAGCGAGTCAAGTTGCCAATATTTTGTCCCTAATTTTCTATCAAATAGTGGATTTTTTAAAAAAATTAATGAAATTTTAAGACAAAAGGACGAATTTTCTATACAAAAAAGTTGAATTATCAAATGAAAAATATAGAATTTCGATTTTAAAAAGTTTCTCTTTTAATTAAAAAAGAACTATTTTCGACAAAAGATGGAATAGGTAAATTTTCAATTACCAGAGTAACTTTTGAACAACAAAAAAGGAAGTTAAAAAAAACAGGTAAATTTTCAACTAAAAAGATGAATTTTTAACCAAAATTGTGAATCATGAACCAAAAATGCATCTTTAAGAAAGTAGTTCAACTTGCAAACCTAGTTGTTAAACTTTTTAACAAGAAGATTAATTTTCTACTGAAAAAAACGAATTTTTAACAAAATTCAAGATTTCTTAAACAAAAAGTTGAATTTTCAACTAAAAAAAAAAATTCTAAACAAAAAAATTTATTTACTACCAAAAAGACGAATTTTCAATAAAATTCAAGAATTCCCAACCAAAAATAAAAGTTTAATATACGTGTGAAGTTACTTTGAATAGGAACCCCACCACCCTAAAGTGGTAACGTAGTTTATGGACGATCCCTTATCCTTTTCTTTATTTCATTCTTTCTTTTCAATATAAATTTAAATCTTTCTCTTTTTCTATCTTTCACAATGGGGATGTTGCATGATATGAGATAAAAAGACATTTTGATTCCTTAGTAGCACATTATTATATTCTAATAAGCAAGAATCTTTTATTTAATAAGAAACATGTTTTTTTTTCTTAATAGAGTTTGAATATTGCTCCCACTCGCGGCATGTTTCGCCAAACGCGGAGATTGGCTATATCGGTAAGACGTCAGTCTTCGCGGGAAAATTCAAACAACGTAAGTCAAGCAAAAAAAAGTAAGGAAGGTTTCTAAACATGCATTTCAATGTACAAATCGGTATAAATGGCTTTCGTGTATTATTATTAAACAATGATTAATAATAATTACAAAGAAAAGAATTGAAATAGTCTGTGCAAATAGTTTCTGCGCATTCCCGACGTGTTTGCATGTTTTGTGGTGAAGGAATAAAAATTTTATTTGGATCTTTATCCTCCCTATCCAGCTACAACACAACTCTTAGCTAATAATCTACCTTCTTTGGGGAATTCGCTGATTTACAAATCCATTCTTCATTTATATCTTTGACACCGATTGATTCGGCTTTTATTTTTAATTTCTCGTTTTTAGGCTTTGATAAGTTAGCTAAGATAATCAGCTCGTTCATAAATAGAAAGCCGCGAAACCTGATTTGCCGAAATTTTGAAAAGTAACATGGCGGCTAAAGTGTTCTCATTGGTGCTTGATTGTATATCTTAATGACGTCACATACGTTTGAATGGGAATAAATAGACGTAAACTAGAAATGTTTTTTTTTTCTTAGTATAAGAACCCAAAAAATTTATTCTTTTTCCACAACGTTATTCACTGCTTCATGTTTTTAAAATATTTCTATCT
This sequence comes from Belonocnema kinseyi, assembly GCF_010883055.1. Taxonomy (NCBI): domain Eukaryota; kingdom Metazoa; phylum Arthropoda; class Insecta; order Hymenoptera; family Cynipidae; genus Belonocnema; species Belonocnema kinseyi. Next base: position 86,142,923 of record NC_046657.1, read on the forward strand.
CATTTCATGCAACATCCACATTCTAACCCTTAAAATTAGGGAATTCATCGCAAAATTCGGGAATTTATTCCAAAAATTAATTTGACGTTGACCATGCACCAGAAAGTCGCCGTGATGTAAATTTAGATTGAAAACGAGATAGAAAAAGATAGACGTTGATAAATGCAGTATAGGATAAAATAGAGAAGAGGAGATTTAAAAGGATAGAGGGGAATTCAGATTAACAGAGATAGAAAAATATTGATACGAATAGAAACATGACAGGATGAGATAGAGAATTGGTGATGGAAAAAGATAGACGTGAATTTAGACTGAAAAATAGATAGAAAAAAAGATATACGTTGATAGATTTATGCTACGATGAGATGGATGAGAGGAAATTAAAGAAAATAGAAGGGAATTTGGATTGATAGAGAGATAGCAAAATATTGACGTAGATAGTTAAAGGATAGGACGAGATAGAGTATAGGGGATTGAAAAAGATAAACGAAAATTTATATTGACAGAGAGATAGTAAAAGATTACCGTTGATAAAGGATAGGATGAGATAGAAAAGACGGTATTGAAAAAGATAGACGTGAATTTAGATTAGCAATGAGATAGAATTGGATAGACTTTCTCTTTCTATTATAAAGATTCCAGATTATTAAAAAAATAGGATCTCTATTTTTTTTACATCCAGCAGGGATAGACGGTATAAAAAGGGTATATTCCGGACATTCTTTTTGCGGGAGCGTTAGGCCGCGTTTTTAACCCACTTTCAAGATAACTAATATTACAATTCTTTCACGTAGACCCTCCAACTTTCCCATTGTAACTACTGTCCAATAAAAGTGTAACGTGCGTACACAATACACATTCCTCTTGGTAGAATGCAATCTAGTGAAATGTAATTGAAGGTATGTTTCGCGTTCACCACGTGGTCGTGTAGGTACTTACGACTACGAGTGCATGGAAAATGGAATTCACGATGAGAATTGAGAACTTTGGCTTGCCGTGTTCCTTCGGACAACTTCGTCGACTGTCGTTCAAACTCGAGACGGTCTAAGAATACCGCGAGCGGCCATATTTGGCAATGAGACTTTGATTCGTTGCATACAACCCGCTGAAAACGGGTGGATTTAAAAGACATTAATTAACAATTAAACCGCTTACGTCTCATAAATTGTTCCCCTCATAATCCTTCGTAGTCAAAGTACCGAAAATGAGTGATACGAGCATCAAACAAGGGAGGAGACATCAATTTTAATCTGTCTCGAAAGGCGCGCTTTTTACCGGCTGACCTCGGCCGACAAAAGACGTGAGAAAAAGTGAGAAACCTTCATTTCCATGTTGATGTTCAGATGCAATAATTTTTTACAACAGTTATTATTTTCAAAGGCTTTTTATTAGGTTATTATTATTTTTTTAATTGAATCAAAATTAAATTTTAAAGATCTTCCAAAGTTCAGGGAGACAATTGCAATTTTGACAATCCCAACTTTTGACTGGATTTAATAATTTTATTGTTTCCGGATATCTTTCACATATTCTCTTATATTTTAACGCGATAAATCCTGTCGCAGACCTCACAGTCTACAATACACTCACACATAGGGAAAATAGGGCGATTTTTCACAAAAACATGACAAATTCTTTATTGGATTTGATAGGAAATTAATTTTCAACAATATAGTTCATTTTTCAACCAAAGAGATGAATTTTCACCTAAAATGAATTATTATTAAAGTAGTTTAAAACCTCAAAATAAGAAGATATGAATTTTCTACAACAGAAACAATTAATTTTCAACCCAGAAAATTAAATTTTTACCAAAAAGATCTATTTTTAACCGTTTGATTTCCAATTAAAAATATTAATTTTCAACCAGAGATTCTTTTATAATTTAAATGATGAATATTCAATCAATAAAGTACATTTTTAACCAAATAGTAGAATCCTCAACCAAAACAAATTAATTGTTAACAAAGTAGTTGCATTTTTAACCAGAAAATATGAATTTTCATTCTGCATAAATTAATTTTCTAACAAAAATGGTTAAACTTCAATGAAATACCGTCGCAGTTTTAACCAAATAATAGATTTTTTAAATTGAAAATTAATCTTTTTCGAAGAAGTTAAATTTTAAACACCAAAGTAAACTTTAAACCATGAAATCTCAATTTTCAACAACAAAAAGAGACTTTTATACTGATAAAAATAAATTTTTAACCATACAAGACGAATTTTCGATTGAAAATGACTAATGTTTAACAAAACAGTTAAATTTTACCAAAAATATGACTTTAACAAAATAGTTAAATTTTCAGTAAAACAGCTAATTTGTTGACAAAAAAAGTTCTCATGCAAAATAGTAATCATTGAACTTTAATCCAAAAGAAAAAATTTTCCGTTCAAAAAGATGAATGTTTAATAAAACAGTTGAATTTTTAACAAAAGAATTAAATATGGAATAGTAGAGTTTTTAACCAAAAGAGATAAATTCTAAACCAAAAATATAATAGTAGACTTTTCAAGCAAAAAGAATTAAGTTTCGACCAAAAATAGTTACATTTTCTTATTGGAAAACTGTCGCCATTTTATTAATTTTTAACTTCAAAAAATATTTGCCGCCAATTTCGAATCAGTGTGAAATTACTCGCTAGAATAAAAAAATAAAAGTTAAATATCTTAATTAGCTAAAAAATACAGCATTTCGAAACAAATTTGGTCAAACTAAAAATTTTTTTTATCAACATAAAAATACTTTTTATTTTATAATTTTGTGACAATTCATCAAAATACTTTCAATACCTTCAGTGGACCGCTTAATAGGATATAATTTTAAATTTGACAATGGTACCAAAGATAAAAAAAAAGTTCTCAAAAATGGAATTTTGAATTTACAAAAAAAAAAAAGAATGCTCACGAGATACATCAGTCGTGAATTAAGGCACGTGAATCTTGATTGGAAAATATTATCAGATTCCGAGAAAATGTTGGGAAAAAATTATTTTTCATATTGAGTTGCTGAATTGAAACAGAAAAAGTTTGATAAACAAAATTATTAAGTTCAGAGGAAATGAAGGGGGGTTATCGTTTTACACCGGAAATTGGTATTTTTAATAAAAAATGATGAGATTTCAAAAATTAAACTGCACCAACAATTTTTTTTTTACGTCAGCGTTTTACATCAAAAATTGATATTGGCAAACAAAAACCATAATTCTAACAAGATTTAGAATCTTTCAACAATTTTGATTTATGTTGGTGCATTTCGTCGAAAATTGGTATTTAAAATTTTTTTTTTAATTAGATTATAAAGAAGATTTAGGCAACTTTTTAAAAATTTAAGTTTTGTTGGTGTTTTACACTAGAAATCGGTATTTTTAGTAAAAAATCATTAAATTTAAACAATTACATTTTTTGTACAAATGTAGATTAAGCTAGCGGATTTAAATATAAATTTCGAAAAATATTTAAAATTTTTGAAGAATTTAAGGTTATGGTACTGTTTTTTCACAGGAAATAGGTTATAAAGAAAATCTGAGAAGATTTACAATTTACAAGGATTTTTTTACCAGCAACTTTAGGTTGTGTGTGCGTATTTCACTTAAAATTGGTATTTTCAAACAAAAATCATCAGATTTACATACAATTATTCTTTTTATTTAAATAATAACATTTGCAACCTTCAAAAATTTCAGATTGGGTTAGTGTGTTTCGTACAAAATTGAAATATATATTTAAAAAATCTTTCGATTTCAAAGACAATTAATCATTTTCGAACAATTTTAGGTTAAGTTAGTGTTTTATACAGAAAATAAATATTTTCAAACAAAAAATCATTACAATTTTAACAATAATTATAGAATCTTTGAATGATTCTGCGCTGTATAAGTATTTTTTACCAGAAAATGGGATTTTTAATAACAAAATAAGATTTGAAGGAAGATTCACAACTTTTTAACAATTTTAGGTAATGTTGGCGTTTCATACCAGAAATCGGCATTTCTAGTTAAAAAAATCATTAAATCTAAAAAGAATTAAAATGTTTTATACAATTTATTGTGAGTTAAGCTTTTCAAAATATATTTCAAACAACATTTAAAATTTTTGAACAGGTTAATGTTATGTTGTTTTATGAAGATTTATAATTCTGTACAATTTTCTGCTATGTGGTCTTACTGTTTTTCGCTGGAAAATATTGATGGTTTTCTTACAAAATAATTATATTTTAAAGTAAATTCAATATTTGTTAAGAACTTCATGTTATGTTGGCGTGTTTCACTTGAAATTGGTATTTTTTTATTAAAATCATTAGATTTAAATCAAAATATTTTTGCTTAAAATAATAACACTTAAAATATTGAGCAATTTTGGAATGGGTTAGTGTTATTCGTCGAAAATTGAAATTTTCGTTCAAAACTATTTAGATTTCGAAGAAGATTGATCATTTTCAAACAATTTCAGGTTAAGTTGGTGTTTACATCGAAAATTGTTATTGTCCGAGAAAAATAATTATATTGCTGAAAATCTAAGAAAAATACGAATTTTGTTTTAAAAACTACTGTTAAAAATGTTTCGCCAGAAATATTATTTTAAATAAAAATAATCTGCTTTCAAAATTAAACTTACAATTTTTAGACTATGTTACTGTTTTTCTTCGGAAATTGGTATTTTTGAGAGAAAAAAACAATTATCACCAAATATTTTCTATGTAAATTATATATAAGATATTATAAAATAGAAAACTATTTATGAATATTAATTTCATATCTTAATTTAAAAATTTCGTCAAACAAGGAAAAAATGTAACAGTTTTGTAAATTATGAACAAGAAATCGATTTTCTGTAATTTTGCGAAGTGACTTTCCAGTCTGAAGGCGTTTTCCCTGATATATAAAATATCTCTTAGTCATTAAGGACATTTAGCGATATTAAAATGTGAGCGACCATGCAATTTATATATACAAGACGAGCGACCGGCGCACCCACATCTCGATTTCTAGGTCAGGAGGGTGTGGTAAATTACTGCCCAAGTTCCGATCGTGATCGTGAGGCAGGAGGAATTATATATATAGGTCCATTACGTACAATGAATGCACTCTGCAGTAAGGTAATGTCAAAAGTCGTCTAAATTAAGATGAGATAATGGCATTGACAACAAAAAATTGCTCGGCTTGACGAAATCGAAACGCATGGTATTCTATCAACAAACAAACGCGTGTTAGATAAGCTGTTGGGCTGCTCTAATAATTTGTTTACATCTTTAGCTTTGAGGTCGATGTATTTTTAATTGAAATGTAAGAATTAAATTTAAGGAAATCCTTTTCTCAAAAACATCTTGGTCAAACTTGAAAATTTCCTCGTCTTAAGACAGTTCCAAAGGGCCAAACTTAAACATTAAAACACGATATAAAATCTGGCGGCCTTGCGGACTTTACCCAAAAAATCATTAGTGAATATAATGGCGTCCGACAGGCAGCATTTGAGACACTGCTTGCTTTTTGCATTCCAATTGAAAAATTATTAATGTGAAATTTCTGAAGCCACTTTTTACACATTCTATCTATACCTTCCTATGAGGCTGAGCAAATAATTTCAGTCGCTTAACTTCAATTTTTCAAATGAAATGCAAAGACAATCCAACATCTCAAATGTTCCTTTTCGGTCGCCATTTTATAAATTAATGATTTTTTAAGCTAAGTCCGCAGGGCCGCCACCTCTTATATTGTGTTTTAAGGCTCTAGGTTTGCGCTTTAAAACTATCTTAGAGTAGGGAAAAATGCAAGTTTTAACAAGAGTTATAAGACATCAAAGTAAAGGCAACGAATTAATTTCTAGAACTAATAAATCAAAACTTCCAAATGAGGAATTTCAGTTCTATAAATTCATTTCTGAAAGAGAAATCTTAAATTGTAAATGATTTTTCAATATTACAGGCAACAATTATGTTCATACTTTTACTTCAAGATAAAATTTATTTCCGAATGTTACTACACATTATTGATAAAATAGAAAATTTTAGTTACAAAGTAATTTTGAATAATAGGTAATAATTACGTTCTTAAAATTTTACTACCACAGCATAATTCGTAAACTTTGAATTATTTCAAAAGATATTTAGAAGTTTTCAAAAGATTTGAATATAATTTAAACATTAAACGTTGCACCACTTTAAGACTTTTGAAAGGTATATCAAAAGAATAAATTTTTTTTATGATTCCTAAGAAAATTTCTAATGATGTTTTACTTTGAAAAATGAATTTTAATTTTTCTTTTTGAATTGCGATTTTTAAAGATTTTGAACAAAATATTTAGAAGCTTATCAAAAAATATTCTGTGTTAAAAATTCATTTTTTCCGTTGAAGATTCATCATTTCAGTCAAAAATCCATTTATTTGGTTGGAAATTTAATTCTTTTTGTTGAAAATTCATATATTTTGGTAAAAATGCTTATTTTTGGGTAGTAAATTAATCTTCTTGCTTGAAAATTTGCCTTTCTTTTCACGAATTCAACTGTTTTGGACCTAACATTAACACTTTTTATTAAGAATTCATATTGTTGGTTGCAAATTCAACTAATTCGTTAAAAGTAAAAAATTCGTTTTTTTTTTAATTCGCATTTTCGTTACAAATACATTTTTTTTGGTTAAACATGTGAGGTTTGTTGATGTACATTCCTTGTTTTTTGCAGAAAATTAATCATCTGGGTTGAAAATTCGTTTTTTTTTTGGTTGAAATTAACTGTTTTTATTGAGAATAATATTTTTTATAGAAATAACAACATATAAGTAGTCAAGAGATTAAAAGTGGAGAGTGAAACAGAAGAAGTGGAAATAACAAATCTTTTTCGAGATATTAGAGTGCAGGTAAGGGAAGAAGGATTCAAGAGAATAGGAGGGACAAAGGAAGGAAAAGAAGGAATGTTTCTAGTAAAAGTGGGGATTGAGGAGGAGAAAAAGAAAATTATGGAGAGAAAAAAATTATTGAGAGGAAGAAGGGAAAGAATTGAAGAAGTTCTGACATGGAGGGAGAGGAAAAGGAGATTGCAAATAGAGCAGAGGGCTTGGGTAGAGAGGAAAAAGGGCCATATGGTATGGATAGGGAGAGACAGGTTATGGATAAATGGGGAAGAATGGTGCTGGGATGAAGAATCAGAAGAATTAAGGAAAAAAGGAAAAAGTCTTGAGAAAGGTAGGGGGAAGGGAGACGAAAAAGAGTCTAGAAATAAATCAGAGGGG
>NC_046657.1:86150248-86157674 GCF_010883055.1 Belonocnema kinseyi
CAAGAAAGGAACACGTTAAAGGGAGAGGGATGGGCGGCATGGTGTCAGGGGTGAAAAAAGAATTAGCAGTAAAAGGGAGAAAAGATGGGAACATGGAGAAAAGGATGGAACAATGATAAGAAAAATTATAATTGGGATAGTAGAAATAGCAGTGGTGTGTGTATACAGAAGAAGAGGGGAAGAGGAAGGCTGGAGAGTAATAAGGAGGTGGATGGAGGAAAAGAAGGAAGAATTGGTTTTAATAGGGGGGGACTTAAATGCATGGACTGGCGAACAAGGGGGAGGGTCATGAGATGAAGAAAAGGAGGCATTTATAAGGAACTCCAAACATAGAGAGACGGACAAGGAGGGGTGGAAGTTACTAGACATGATAGGAGAAACAGAATGGTTTATATGCAATGACAATATGAAAGGAGATGAGGAAGGGGAGATCACATTCATACGAAAAGGAGATCAGACAAAGGTGATGTGTTTCAGAAATAGAAAGAGCAAAATAAATTACGTTTGGAAGATGAACGGATAAAAAGTGGAAATTGTGGAGGAGTTCTGTTACCTAGGTTTTTGGTTTGAGGCAGAAGGGGGAAACGAGCTGCAGGTGAGGAAAAGAATTGAATTCGCGAGTAAAGTAATGGGCCAAGTATGGGGTATAGGAAAGAGAAGATTCAAGAACGACTGGAGAATGAGGGTCTGGTTGTTTGATGCGTTAGTGTGGGCGGTGTTGTGTTATGGTGTGGAGATCTGGGGAACATAGGAAAGTAGAGAGTATGCATGAGCGATTCCTGAGATGGGTAATGGGGGTTAGCTGGAGTTGCCCAGGATATATGTTAAAAGAAGAGTTAGGAAGAGAAAATATGGTTACTAGACAAATTAAGATAACATGGAGGTTTGAAGAGAAGCTAAAAAGGGGAGAAGGAAGTAAAATTGCACAAGCATGTTTCGGCGAAATTCGGAACAATGAAGCGAGAGGTAATGTCGGAAATTCAAAATGGGAGGTAGAAAGGAGAAAAATGAGAAGGGTGTGTAACATTCGAGAAGGGGTTATGGAGTGGCAGGACATAGAGTTAGAGCTATTGGTTAAACAAGGAGAAGAGAGATGGACAAAGATTATAGATTCGAGGTACAATAGATGGTATATGATGGTCAAAGGGTTGACGGAACCAGAATATCTGCAAAAAATAAAAAAGGAAGAAAAATGGAGTAGGGTTGTACGGTTCAGAATGGGAGGAGTGAGAGCATGCAGATATCGGATGAATGAAGAGGAGAATTTATGCAGAGTATGTGGATACGAAATGGAGTCATGGCCACATGTATTAGAGAGATGTACAGGAGAGGAAGAGGGACAGTTGAGTGTGGATGAGTGTGTAAGATGGTTCTTGGATGGTAGTGGACAGGTAGTGATGTGGATGAAGAAATTGGATGAAGTAAGGGAAAGCAAAGGAGTATGGTAGAGCCGAACGGGTGATCCTGAAAAGGGACAGTAAAAAACGAAAATTGTTTTCAATATCGTGGAAAATGCATTTTTTTATGGTAAGAGGAAATGGAAGCCCTGGAAGCTCGCTCATTTTAGGAATTAATATCACTACTGTTACTATTGTTTATCCTACGTAATGCGAAAGAGTAGAATATAAGTAGTAGTTAAGTTAGACTAAGGATGGAATTGTAAATATATGTACAGGGAGCGGAGGCCCTCAAACCCGTAAAAGGGAGAGATTAAATACATACATACATACATACATACATACATACATACATGCATGCATACATACATACAAATGTTTTTGGTTGAAAATGTATAATTATTTTCTTGAAAATTCGGCCTTTTTAGCCGACATTTTTTTTTGCTGAAACAATTTATTTTTTCAGTTGAAGATTCGTCACTTTAGTTCAAAATTCATCTTTTTGTTTAAAAATTTAACCGTTTCACTGAAAACCCATCTATTTGGTAGAAAAATTTATGTAGGTGCTTACATTTTTTTAAACTATTTTGTACAAAATTCGTCTCTTGGTAAAAATATCCTCTTTTTTGTTAAAAATTTAACTGGTTGAAAATAATTTTTTTAGTCAAGGCTTTAACTGTTTTATTGATCATTCTTTTTTGTTTTTTATGGATTCAATTGTTAAAAATTGAATTATTTGTTTGAAAATGAGCTTTTATGGTGAAATTTAGATTTGTCATAACTAAAATTTTAATAAATGTTTTTGAATTTTCCCAATAATTTTAGAAAAATTAGATTTAAATTATCATAAGGCTAAATAAATAAATAAAATAAAAAATAAATATTTATTCCGCATTTTTACTTTGTATTAAAAATTTTCTCTGTAAATGGAACAACTATACGCGCGCGTAGCAAGTATTATTTATATTATTATTGTATTATACATATAATATTAATTATTTATTTTATTATGTTTTATGCCAGCCACATTGAAAATTAAATTAGATCATTTAATAATATTTGAGGGCGAAGTAGTCGATCTCATGTTTCCGGAGGTCAAAATTGTCACTCATTGTTAGTCGGCGGATTTCAGTGTAATTTCCCCTGCTTGGTAAGCATATCAAGTGCTCACTACATGGACGAATTGGCCATAGACGCAATATAAATAGAATTCGCATACTTAAACTTCTGGCTAGACTGGACAAAATTTATATTTACACTTTAAAACAGAATTTTCGGAATTATTGTGAAAATTTGTTAGAAAAATTGTTTTTTAATAATATTAGTTTTCTAATATGTTTTAAAATAAATAAATAATAATAATTATTATATAATATTTGTAAATTGATTATTTTTGACAAAGCAGTTTCTAAATCGAAATATAAAATTAATATTAATACGAAATTTTTGCAATTCATAGAAAGTATCTTATCTAAAATAAAAGAAAAGAGAAGCAAGAACAATACTTTTTACAACTGATGAAATTCCAATACGCAGAATATGAAAGTTAAATCTTAAATATTATTATTTGTATTATTTAAATGAGCTTTCAAAAATATAGAACTTTGATTTAAAAACAAAATGAACAATTGAAAACCTCTTTGAAAATTGCGAATACAATTTTAAATTAAGGACCTAAACTTTAGAATTTAAAATTTTAATTCTTAAAAATTGAATTGCCAGCCTTATTTACCTACAATAAAATTTCTTATAAAATTATAATTTAATGCAAATGTAAAGGATTTTTCCATAATTATTGAATTCTAAACAATTCTCATTATTATTAAACAATTTTAAAAAATTCACGGTAAAGTAATAAACTAATTATTAAAATTTTGGAATAGTCGCGAGAAAAAAATTCAAGACATTTGTTCAAAATTCCATGACCTTTCAAGGTTTTATATTTTTCATCACCTGAAAAATAAACCGATGTAAAACTATCAATTTGTTAATCCCAATTAGCTAGAAATGGCGAACAGGTTTCAGTTGAGCCGGGACTCACACACATGCCAGGATTCTAATATAATCAAGATGAGTAAAATGTAAACAATTGCTTTGTCCACGTGCCAAGAAACAAATTAAGTGAATATTGTTAAATGGCTACGAAAGAAATTTCACAGCAACAATACATCTCTTTTCTAATTGAATTTTAACCTTAACCTTCTTATAGTAATATACATAGTATATATGGGGGAGATTCTCTACATTAAAGTCACTTTAGATCTCGCTTTTCATAGGAAAAATGTTTATTGCAAAAGTATTTTGAAATGTGCTTTTTTATTCAGACTATTTATTGGTTCTAGAATAAGCCATTTTTTAAATATTTGAACTTAAAAATATTTCTTTTATGTTATTTAAAACAATTTTTTTAAACGCATCCGTAATTTTTCAGAACCTGAATTAGTGATCCGATTTCCATAAAAATTAGTATTCTAAAGTTTTTAGGGTCGCTGAATACGACTGTCGGCTAATCTATTACGGTGAATTACATTTTTTTAATGGTTTGAATTTTATGAAAATGGGTATCCACAGATTTTTGGGGTCGCACAATTTAAATATAGTAAGAGAATTGCCAAATTCAAAACGGCTGATTCAATAATTCTAAATCATTCAAATGGAAGAAATTTTTAATGTGATTTATATTTCAAATGTATATAATTTTCAGTTTTTTTTAATAGTTTAATTTTGAATGCTTTTTTGGAAATAGTTCAACTTTGTAGATTTGAAATTGAAAAATACTCGATTGTTAATTTGGTTTAAAATGAACATTTATTTAATTTTAAAAATGCATAAACAAAATTCTTGAATCTTGTCAAAGTTTTAAATTCTAAATCTTCCAAATTTAATAAATTTGAAATAATAAAAATTGCAGAATTTTTAATGGTAAAATTATAATCTTGCACAATTTTTAGTTTTAAATTTAGAGCTAAATTTTCAAAACTCTTCAATTTTAAAGATTTTTAATTCAAAGTTCTATAATTTTGAAGATTTACAATTAGAAATTCTTCAATTTCGAAAATAAATATATAATTGCAAATTATCCAATTTTCAAGATTTATATTTTAAATGTATTTAATTTTGCAATTTTTTTAAATAGTTTTATTTTGAAGAATAACAACTAAAAATACTACAACTTTGAATATTTTGAATGGTAGACTTTTCAATATTTAAGGTGTGTAATATTAAATGATGCAATGTTGAAACTTACATAATTTAAATACAAAATTTCAATAATAAAAAAAATCAAAGTTTCAATTTCAAAGATGTACGATTCAGTTATAAAATGTTTGAAGAGCTAAAATTTTAAATTCTTGATTCGCAAATCATCCAATTTTTAAGACTTATTATATTTTAAATGTATGTGATTTCGAATGTTTTTTGAATAATTTAATTTGAAATGCTGTTTTTGGAAATAGTTTAATTCTGTAGATTTAAAATTGAAAATATTTAATAATATTTATATTTATAAAATTTATATTTATAAAATTTAATAAAAATTAGAGAATTTTTAATGGTAAAAATAAAATCTTGCATAATTTTGAGTTTTAAATTGCGAGGTAAATTTTCAAAATTGAAAACTCTTTGAATCTTTAATTTTAAAGAGTTATAATTCAGGTTCTAGAATTCGAAGTCTTACAATTAGAAATTCTTGAATTTCGTAAATAAATATAATTGCAAATGATCCAATTTTTAAGATTTATACTTTAAATGTATGTAATTTTGGGTTGTTTTTTTAATAGTTCTTTTTTGAAAATTTACAATTAAAAATACTTCAATTGCGAATATTTTGATTTGAAGATCCTTCAATATTTAACGTGTATAATATTAAATGAAGTAATTTTGAATGCTTTTCTGGAAATATTTCAATTCTGAAGATCTAGTATTGAAAAATATTAATTGTGAAGATTTAACAATGAAACTTACTTAGTTTTAAATATGAATAAAGACTGCTTGAATTTTCTTAAGAGTTTTTAATTCTGAATCTTCCAAATTAAAGAAACTTTCAATCATAAAAATTGCAGAATTAAAAATTTTAAAAGTTAAATATCGCATAATTGAAATTGAAAATTTGCAAAATTAAATATTCATCAAGTCTTGAATTTTAAAGATGCACAAATCAAAGTCCTAACATTTGGAAGAGTTAAGATTGAAAATAATTCTTGGATTTCGAAAATATATGTACAATTGCAAATCATTCAATTATCAGGATTTATATTTTAAATGGATGAGATTTTGAATGTTTTTTTTTTAATATTTCAACTTTAAATGCTTTTTTCGAAATCGTTTTAATTCGGAAGATCTAAGATTAAAATTTATTTAATTTTCAAGATATATAATAAATTAAACTTCAATTTTGTCAAGAGTTTTCAATTATAAATCTTCCAAATTGAAGAAATTTTAAATCATAAAAATACAGAATTTTCAATAATTGTAAAACTTAAACCTCACATAATTTAAATAGTAAATTTGCAAATAAAAAAATTCTTTAAGTCTTCAATTTTAAAGATGTATAATTCAAAGTTTAAAAATTTTGAACATCTAAACTTGAAAATTCTTCAATTCTGAATACTTTTAATTAAGACTCTTCAATATTTAATGTGTATAATATAAAATGACGCAATTTCGAATGCTGTTCTTGGAATAGTTAAATTTTAATGATTTAAAGTTGAAAATGAATAAATTTGGAAATTTAAGATTGAAATTCATTCACTTTTATAAATTCGCAATTGACGTGCGATTACATGACGTGGAATGATACACACAAAAAAACACTGACGCTACTTGCGTTTAAAATAAGAAATTAAAAATTATTTAAAAGCGATTACTTACTATCCCTCCCTTTAAAGATTCATCGGATAATAACATATCACCCGTGACAAAATTGGCGATGGAAAAAAATATTATAAATTTTAGACATTAAAGTGCATTTTAAATAACGAAAATGAGGATTTTTTATTTCTTAACAGACAGTCTTCGAGTTAATTATATTCATCGAAATAATTGTCACTTGCCACAATTAATGTTAATGATATAATTTAAGAGGGACTGAGGACAAATAGCCTTAACAATCGTAAATGAGCGTGACAAATGCAACGTTTCCGACATAACCGCGACTAACCCGAATCGACCGTTTCTACTGCATAGAGTGCAAAATACATTTCTCTGCAGAAAATAAAAGCCCATTTCGCAATAATTAAAGATGCGTCACATGTTGTGACTACGTGGATAGAAAAAATCAAGTTTATATCTCGAGAAGAATACCTACCATGAAATGTGATTTATTTTACTTTGAAAATAATTTCTTTCTATTCCATTAAATTTAACTCATGTATTTTTAATAGAATATCAAAATATTTTTATTTAAAAATTTTACATTTTAGAATTAATATAAATGAATTAATGATTTTTCAAATTGAACTCTACTTCAAAAAGACAATTCTGAATCCGCGAGGGGCAATTCACTCTGAAATCAGATGAATGTTTGCCGACGATTGCATTTGATTTCATATTAGTTCATTATTTTATAACAATATAAAAGAGCCGTTTAAAAATTATTAGGAATTTAATTGTAAGTCAGCATAGAACCCACTTTATGTTCTAAAACCCAGGCCGACCATAGGTTTTCAAGTCGCCCTGCGATCAATGAGCGTCACATGAAGAGACGTGTGTCAGTCTGAGAGTGATGTACGATATTTGATTCGAAATCAGTATTTTACGACACTGCAGGGCCATATGAAAAGTGAAGCTACAATGCCATCTGGCGTAATTATTTTTCCCAACACTAAGGTTAGAGAAAACATTGTGCGCTATTCAGTGGCCGTTTTTGGAATTATTTACTATATCTTTCGGTAAAGGGCTATATAACACTCACTTTTCAGAGGTCAAAGGGTTGCTGTAAAGTTATAGATGATATTTTATATATAATGTGGTATTCTTTAATATAGTATAGTTATTTATATTTTTCTCAGACCGTCACCAAAGACTTATAT
>NC_046657.1:86157774-86158878 GCF_010883055.1 Belonocnema kinseyi
GATTTAAGGAAAGCAAACGTTAGCTCACAAGACATTGACTGATCCTTCACATTTCTGTGGAAGAACCGTGCATCCTCTTATCGAGGAGCTGTTCACGAAAGTATTTCTCTTGTGCTTTCTTAATCAGGGCTTTCAGGAGTAAGTACTCGAGATAGATAAGATTTGATGCATTTTGCTCACCCCTAATACTGAAGTCAAGTCCGAGTGTTTCAGCAGCCTCCTCCGCTGCTTTGTACAGAAATGCTCCTTTGCCCACTTCTTCGTGATTCCTGACCATTTTAAGAAGAGGGTCTCTTCCATTTGCAACTCTATGTGCTGTACCCAGAATAATCCTGTTGAGAAGACATTCAAGACTCAATATTCCGCGACAGCCTTGACGGCGTCAGATGTACAGTCGCGGAACGGAAGACTTAAGATGCATGCATTTGTTCATGTGCATAACCTTTCTTGTCCCGATATCAAGAGATCTGAGCTCGTTCTTCTTCCATGGAACTACTCCAAATGAATAGAGTAGTACCAGGACGGCCAGCATGTTCGTTGCAGATACTTTGTTCCTCGCCGACAGTTCGGAAGACCAAATCTGTCGGATGAGACGTTTGTATCTGCTTCGGAGAGTATCCTTTATAGATGTCACATCCTGAATGCGGCTCTGTGGCACGCCCAGGTATGTATAAGTCTCTCCAGCGCAAAGGTGTCATATGGCGCTTCTATCAACGAGCTCAGGATCTTCAGGGATGCCATTAAGTTTTCCTCACTTCAAATAAACCTTAGCGCATTTGTCTAACCCAAATTCCATTCCAATTTCCTTAGTATATCGTTTGACAATCCCCATAGCTAGATGCAGTTGCTCTCTGTTTTTAGCATAGATCTTAAGGTCGTCCATGTAAAATACCTAAGTGACCTTGCACTTTCGATCTGCAGGTTTGCCGCACAAGTACCCGTCGGAATGGCGCAGTGCTGAGATAGTGGCAATAATGTAAGGCAAAAGAGGACCTGAAAGAAACCTCTCTGAAACGTGACCTTGTTAGTTGTTACACGATTTTTGCCAGATGAGATAGTAAATCTGGTTTTCCAAAGCGGCATCAATCTCTCTATGCACCCAAC
>NC_046657.1:86158978-86172020 GCF_010883055.1 Belonocnema kinseyi
TCGCTTGGGGTGATTGCTAGAGAGATTGATCAGCAACCTGGGTCGGAGCAGTGTTGCGGAACGAACGTGTTATTTACTTAAATAGCACGAGAAATCTGGATCTATCTGAAAAATCTCTATCCCTTCCACACAATACTCCTTTCGCCTGCCGAGTGAGTCACGCCTACCCCGAAAGGGAAATGGCTTAATGGTGTAATAATAATAATAATAATTTATATTTTTCTCTCTGATTCTGATATAATTTCTTGGCCACTTTCGAAATTTATTCGTAAATTTTAAAAAGTTTAAAAGAGGCAAAATGGCGCCGGTTTTTCGGGAAATATTCAATGTTAATTTATTCAAAATTCCATTGTTTTTTTTCTCTTTATTTTTCCAGATTAAATCTGCACCTGCACCTTGATGGGAAAGACGAAGAGCATACTTTTACAGAAGAAGAGAATATTCTAACAGTCCTTTTCTGTTTTTCATTGCAACAAAAACTTGTATTGTTAAGAAAAAAAATCGTAGAGGATTTTTTACACATTTTCGCAAAAATTCGAGAAAGAACGCTAGATAGGATATTCAATTTTGCAATAAAACATATAATAATGAATAATTCAATATCAAACTAATAATAAAATAAGTAATGAATAATAAAATCATACTGTCTGTGGTTACGGAATTTGCCGTAATATATGGAATATGTGTACTTATAGAAGTATTTGAACTAAAAAACGAAGATTTATTCTAAAAATTTACGGATTCAATTCGAACGTATCTCGGAAAATACCGATTATCGTAATTTCAGGACTACATAATGATAAGTTTAATCAGTTTAATGACCTTTTTTAAACATGCCAGGGCGAATCACCCATGAGGCAGTATTTATTTTAATTTATTTGATTTTATTTGAATTTTTAACTGCTTTTGTTTCACAATTGAAAATTTTTGATTTGAATTGTTCCATAGTTTACAATAGCCATGCAAAGTGAAAACTTTAAAAGTTGAATAAATTAACTTCAATAAATTTCTAACTTCACTTAGTTGTAAGTTAAACCTTTAAACTTACAATATAATCATAATGCCAATTGGAAAAGTTAGAAATCGATTGGCGAAATTTAATCAGAAAAATGGAAGCTTGTATGGATTCGAAATTTGATTTGTTGCCACAATGCCAAAATTGTTTTTTCTTATGAAAAAAGGTCATGAGGAAGTACTATAATATAGAGAAATGTCTGCGAAAAATGTTGTATGTAAACCTTTTTTATTTTTGATAAGACATTTTGTTTGTTTAAAATCAATTCAATTGAAAAAAATCCAATTAAGAAAAGGAACCATTTTTTAATATATAGTAATATTCAACTGTTCATATTCAAAACTAAATAACTTGAAACTGAATTGTTAGAAATATCGAGCCTTGAATAGTTAAAATTTCAGATGACTAAATTTAAACTTTGAACGTCACAATTGTAATTGTTCCATTTTTAAGTTACTTAATTTGTAAGTAAAATTATTCAATTTTGATGTATAAATAACAATTAAACAATTATTAATTTTCGAAAATTTGCTTAAGTTTAAGAGATATTTAGAAGTTTTGGAAAATATTCCAACTTGATTTAAATCTTTATAAAGATTTCAAAGAATTTACAGCAAAATATAAAATTTTGAAGATTGCCATAGAATTTTTTGATCACGTGTAAATTGCAATTGATGTTTTATTTTGAAAAAAATTAATTTTACGAAAATATTTGGAATGATTAATAAAAGAAAAAAATATTGATGATTAAATAAAAATAAACTGATTATTAATTTAGAAAAATTCGAGTAAGTTTAATATATATATACATACATATATATATTAGGGCGAAGTGTAAGTTATCAAATTAGTCGAATCGTTTGAGCTGAGCAAAAAATGTTTGTTGGTTGGCATCCAAAAAAAGTAAAAATAAATAAATTCTGAAATCGGTTAATATCTTCTGTTCCCTTTTTTTATTTGAAAATTCAAGTTTTTGAAAATTTCAAAAAATTCCCTATTACTTCGAAAATTATGGCAAATTTTGTTGATGCAGTTTTTGCTAGAGTATAATAATAATAATAATAATAATAAAATTTTGATTAAAAAAAAGTCTTTTTGCTTAATTTAGAATTTTTCAAAAATGACCAAAATACATTTTTTTTTATTGAGTCCTATGCACACATTTTTGAAAAAGTTAAATATGTAGAACCTAAAATTTCTTCAGCTTTAAGGAAAGAAACACACGGTAATTTCGCTATTACGGCAAAGAGATATTTTCGTAGGAATAAGCTCATGGAATTTTTTTATATACATACCCGTATAAAATGATTTCATCAGTTTACCCTTACGAAAATATCGTTTTGCTGTAATAGCAAAATTATTTTTTGCGCCTGAAAATTGAGCAAAAAAAATTTTCTATTTAAAAATTGAATTTTTGCCAACCCACAAATATTTTTCGCTCAGCTCAAACTATTCGACTAATTTTTTTTTAGATTTTTGAAGATTTTATACCCAAAATTTAGAAGTTTTTTGAGCATTTTAAAATGCTTCAAAAGGATATAAAAATTATTAAGTTTTTCGAAGAAAATTGAAAATTATTTTTGATCGTGAATAATTAATTTCAGCAGAATATTTTAAAAGACTTGAAAGGATTTTCAAAATAGTCAAAAAAGAATCTGTAAACTTTGAAGGAAATTTTTCATAACTTTGAAGGATGTTCAGATAATATTATAAAAAGGTTGAATATATATTACAATTTTATTAAGATACCTGGGAAATTTAAAATTATTTTTTACTTTACAAAATAGTTTTACAAAAAATATTTTAAAAGATTTCAAAAGAAGCACAGGTTTTGATAAATGAATAACAGTTGAACAATCATTCATTTTTTAAGGCTTGAAATAAAATCAATTTATATTCTAATATATAATATTTTTAATAAATAAAATATATAATCGTTCAATTTTTATTATTTCTGAATTGAATATGATAGCTATAATTAAAAAATTTAGAATCTTTGAACTGTACAACTTATAAAGGTAAAAAAAAAAATTTTACAGTTAAACGAGAATTCATTTTAAAATTTTCACTTTGAATGCCTCAGTAGCTTCTATTTTATATGCGTAAATTATTAAGCATTTAAATAAACAAATTTTGAACGTTCCATCAAAAGTTAAAAATTCAAAATTGTTCCTCTTCGATTGTTTTAATTTGAATTTCACATTTTATAACTTCAAATGAATACAATTTTAGATTTAAGGATGTACACTGCGTACAATCAATCTCAAAAGTCGCCAATCATTAAAATGATTTATTATGACTTTAGAAAAAATAATTCAGGTTAAAATTGTTTATTTAACAGTAGTTATTTAGAGTTTTAGGTTTCTCTTTCTCTTTAGGGAATGGTTACAATTCTTATTTAATTCTAATGATCAAGGCCTCAATTTATTCTTTATAGTATTCTCTACAATTCTATTTGGGTGGTGTTAATTAAAATTGTAATTGTTTATAATAATAATAATTGTATTATTTCTAAATCATTTTATTAATAAAATTCACCCAAATAGGAATTTAGAGAATTCTTCGCAGAATAAAATGAGATCGTGGTCATTAAGATTAAATAGGAATGGTAACTTTTCCCTGCATAGAAATAAAAAAATAGACCAGTAAATAACTTCTGCCAAATAAACAAATTTAACCTTGATTATTTTTTTCTGAACTGTGCTTAGAAGCTTCCGTCAACCACTTGACTCGAGAGTGAATGGCCCCTAGTGAATCTGCTCAAAATTAATTTTTTTTTACAGATTTTACCTTTAAAAATGGGACTGTTTCAATTCGAAAGCCTTGATAATTAAACAATTGTAAACGCCCTATTAAAACTTTATAAACTCTTGTCAATTTGTAAATAACTTTAAATTGACAGCTTCATTATAAAAAACTTTCATTAAATTTCAAATTATATTCCAATGATTATTTAGTGTAAAATATTCCATTTTTGACCGATTCAATTTTTTTATTAAGAAGGACACTGATTTGACATATAACAATATTTTCTTTTTTATTTAAAAAGAAAAATTATAAATGAAATATTCGAAACTAAACAATTTGAAACTGAATTATTTTAAATAGAAAGCCTTGAATCGTTAAAATTTTCAGAGAGCTAAATTTAAACTTTGAAACGCTAGAATTTTAATAGTTCTATTTCAAGAAGTTATGTAAAAAATTATGATTTTAAAAGATTCAAAATTAATTTAAATCTTGAAATAATTTCAAATAATTTAAAAGAATATGTAGATTTTTGAAGATTTCGAACAACAAATTTAGAAGCCGTCTAAGAATTGTAGAAGGTTTCATAAAAATAGCAAAATGGTCTTAGCATTTCTAGGAAAATTAAAAATGATTTTTTATTTTGAAAAATTAATTTAAAGAAAATATTTGAAGATTTAGAAATTTGTCGAAAAAAGAATCTGAGAGATTTCAACGCCATTTTTTTGATTTTACAGGATTTTTTAAAGGGAAAAATCGAATCACTTTAAAATATATTTAAATATTGACACAATTTGATTATTAAATAAATGTTTTTTCAAGATTTCAAAAAAATTTTAAAGAAAATCTAGATATAATAATTAAGATAAATAATTTAATTTTTGTTTGTTAAAAAAATGTAGATTTGTAGAGATTTAAAAAAATTGTAAACATTTTAAAGACTTTGATAGGTTTTAAATAAGAAAAATTTGAGATTCCTGTGAAAATTGAAAATAATTTTTTGTTTTGAAAAATTAATTGTAAGCAAATATTTCAAAAGATTTCAAAAGGTTTCCAAAATTTTTGAAAAATGTCAAACATTCTTAAACAAAATGTAGATTTTTGGAGATTATGAAACAAAAATTTTAAAATTTTGTAAGGTGTTGGAAAGTTTTTAAGATAATAAAAAGATTCTTGAGATTCCCGGAAAAATTTTTAGTTATTTTTAATGTTGAAAAATTAATTTAAGGAGAATATTCTAATATATTTTAAAATCAAATTATACATAAACAATTAAATAATTATTAATTTGAAGCTACTCAAAATAAACACGATTGAAAATGATATAGCAAGGATTTATTTATTTATTAGTTATTACAGTTTATTAGTTATACAGTTTATTTTTTATTACATCAAATGAAAAAATTCATAGCTTTAAGAATGCGAATTTTTTAATTTCATTGACCATGGAAAATTTTGGCGAACCGGGAAATTACCTGAAATTTGTTGCCTCGATAAAAATAGCCACCTTGCAATAAAAAATTAACAATGCTTTATTGTTTAAGCCATCCAAAAAATTGACATTGACCTTCGGATAGCTATATGTAAATCAATTCCAGAACAACTTGTTCTAAAACCATTTTGTTATCGAATAATAAAGTAGTGGTATTTACATTTTTTCAAATCAAATTAATTCTAAAAAACATTATGTTGTGACAGAAAATGGATTTGTTTTATGCTAAGCATAACTTAATTTAAAACGGCCGAATTTGTATGTAAAGATGAGGTTTATGAATGATATGATGGTGGGACGTGTGGGCTTTTTCTTGGGTTTTAATCAATGCTTTGTTTTCTTTTTTTTTTCTACAACTTGTTGCCTGACTAGAGTCGTGTTTTGCCGTTACAATGATTCCTAAATTCCAATCTCGCCTACGACTGGGTGCGGTCTGAGTGTGGGATTGAGATTTTGGCACGAATCGTAGAGTTTTGAGTCTATCGATTCTGTCGCGTCTCCTATAATCGCCGGTGCGCCGCGCCGAAAGATCAGCGCCTCCAGTAACAATATTGCATTGGTGTTTTCCTTCCCGGTGCGGAAATAATCGAGAAAATAATCTTTCTCCTAGACATCCCTGTAAATTTCATTTATAAGGCACCAATTTAAAAATAAATTTACATTTAATTTTATTATTTGTTTATTTTTATTATTATTTATTTTTATTATTTATTTATTATTATCATTATAATCTGTTATGTAACAAAATAATATAAAAGAAAAGCCAAGACAATATTGTTGATACTTAATGAAAATTGATATCTTAACTTCAGAATATATAATATTTATTTGCACTCTGAAGACCATCAAAGCGTTGAATTTTTCTTTAAAAAATCGCAATTTCCAACGAAATACACTAACCTAACTTAAAGTTGCTCAAAAGTATTATTTTTGTTTTTGATGCCAAATGATTTGTTTAAAATAACTGATTTCTGGTGAACAATATTAACTTACTTTATTATTGTTTCAAAATTGTTTTTATCTTTTTTAAAATCCAATCATTTTTTATTAAAATTACCAATTTTTATGATAATAGACAAAAAAAAAGAAAAGTTGTGAATTTTCTGATTCTGAATAATAATCTGAAGAATAAATGATTTTTCAAATTAAAAATCCAGTTTTCTGTGAATGTTGAATAAAATAGCCGATTTCTTGTGAAAATTAATTACTTAACCTACATTGCATAACAAAATTTACCTTCTTTAAAATATTTTCAAATATAATTATCTTTTCCTCAAAAGACCGATTCCCGGCGCAAAACGCCAATATGTAAATTAAAATTATTAAAAAGTTGTCAATATTCTTTGGAATATTTGAAATATGGTTGTTCTGTTATTGAAAATACCAATTGCCGGCGAAAAGCACTAACACAATCAACATTGGTTCAAATATTATATAAATAATGTTCAAATTACAATGATTTTGTTTTGAAAGTACAAATTTTCTATGTAAAACGCCAACGTAAGCTAAAAGGGTTAAAAATTATGAACTTTCTTTGAAAATCAATCATTTTTTAAATAAAAATATCAATTTTCGACAAAAAAACAACACTTAATACAATCAAAAATTTTTTGAGCTTCTAAATGTGATTTTTTTTTAACAAAAAACATTGGATACCAGCCTACAAATTTTTTTTTACAACCATACTTTCAGGTAAAACACACCGAAATAATCTCAAGTTGTTAAAGAATAGTAAATATTCTTTATAATCTAATTTTTTTAAATTAAAAACAGCAACAATTTCCGAAGAAAATTGCGAAAACAACATGGCAGAAAATTGTTCAAAATTGTAAATCTTCTTCGAAAATCAATGATACCTATGTCAAATAATCGATTTTCAGCGAAAAATGTTTATATAACCTGAAAATGTTTAAAAATTGCAAATCTAGTTCCAAATATCATGATTTTTGTTTTAAATTTCCAATTTCTGAAAAAATGCTAACATGCTCGAAAAACGTAAATGGCTGGAAGTTTTTTAATCGTTTAAGACCTTGATGATGATTTTTGGTTAAAACTGCTAATTTCCGATGAAAAAATTAACAGAAGCTAAAAGCTTTAGACATTTTAAGTCTTCTAATAAACTTTATGATTTCATATTAAATATATTTTTTGAAAGACTTATTTTCAGTGAAAAGAACTAAAATAAAAAACTTGCAAATCGATATTTCAAAGTGAAGATATTAAACAACTTAGATAAGATTATTGTATTTTCTTTTTTTTCTCAATTTAATCTTCTCATTCGTCTTGGAATAAGTTAGGGTTAGGCACTAAGA
Organism: Belonocnema kinseyi; assembly: GCF_010883055.1. Classification (NCBI taxonomy): domain Eukaryota; kingdom Metazoa; phylum Arthropoda; class Insecta; order Hymenoptera; family Cynipidae; genus Belonocnema; species Belonocnema kinseyi. The sequence goes on from NC_046657.1 coordinate 86,166,543, forward strand.
AAGATGTCTCAAACTCTAAAAATGCGCCTCTTTTCAAAGTCTACAACTTTTATTTGAAACATTATTTTTCCTAAAAAAAAAAGGTTTCAAAGACTTTTTGAAAACCGGACTGCGTAAAGAATTTTATGAAAATAGATCAAATGTTCCATTTTAATTCACAACTTCAGATCAGGAATATACTTTTTCATGAAAGGATCTTATATATAATCTATATAGAATATATAATCTATTCTCAATAATACTAGTTTTAAGAAAAGGTAATATTTCTTTACACGACTGCTTTTGAGAATATAAGAAATATTTAATTTATTGTTTATGGGCATTTCTGCCTTTATCATTTTATTTTATTCAAAATATTCACTAAATATGGACATAAATTTGTACAATTATTGAATTCGCTATATTAAATTTATTATTATTATATTAATGCTCATAATTTTGAATTATAAGATTCTAAATCTTACAAAAATTTGAAAATATAGAAATTGCAATTTAAAAGCCTTGGTTAATTTATTCATTTCAAATTGCAAATTTAAAAAATTAATAATTCCAGGTTAAAATATTCAAAAGTAGATAAGTAAAAATAAAAAATGTTTGGAATTAAGGCAGGCCCAAAAATTGAAAGATTTATTCTTAGATATTTACAAATTCATTCAAATTTTGAAAATGTAAGCTCTCAAAAATTTTGATTTACATTTTTCCCTATTGTCCCCCATTTTCTCCCACATTTTTTATATGTATAAATAGTTACATTTTTTATAGTCTAAGATTTTGAATTGAATATAGTTGTTTAATTATCAGTTTAAAGCTTTTGTAATAAAAATTGTTTATAATTAAACAATTTGGAATTAAAAGTTTTCCAAATCGAAGACCTTCTAATTTGAAACCTTCAAAATTAGAAAGTTTTTAAATCAGAAAAATTAAAGTTGTATTCTCTAAATTTGTAGAAATAAATATGGCAATGAAAAATGTTTAAATTGCATTACATCGTCATTTGACGTAAAATTAATTTAAAAATTGGTGATATTTTAATTGACCCACAAGATTCTTCTCCTAAAAATGTATCAAATTCTCTATAAAAAAATTAATTCACAGCCATTTTTGGGCTTCCAAAAAATCCAGGTTTCGCGATCTAGCGGCCACTTTTTTTGGAAGATTTTCAGTGGCTTTTAGAATCTTTTATTATGATAGTTCAAAATTTATTGAATACTTTTTTTCATATTAATTTATTGGAAAGTCTCTTGGAATTGGTCAAACAATTAAAAAGTGTATGAGGTGTGTAATTTATTTTGCTTGTATAATGTTATTGAGAAAAAAAACATTATCACGTTTTATTTCATTCAAAGAGTCAACAATAATTCGAGTTTCAAAAGGATTGGTTTGATGCAATTCTCCATTCATTCATGCTCTCAGCTAACCTTTCCATTCTAGTTCTTGTCTTCCCTTCCCCTTTTTATTTTTCTAATGTACCTTCTAAAAATGTCGCTACTACCCCTTCGTAAGGATGTGCCCTGTCAGTCTGTCACGTATTCTCTTTATCCTACTGATCTTCTTTCCTAATGCTATTCCTGAAACGTCTTCTTAGACCGACTGTCATTTTGTATTTTTTTTACTGCCAAGGTGTTAGAATTCTTTTACTTCCTGTATCCGCTCACTTCCGGTCTTAATGTTCAACTTCTTAACGTCTCTTTTTTCTGCATGCCATTGCCTTAATTGCTTATACCTATAATTTTTCCTATTTTTTAAAATTATTTTAGTTTTTTAGAGGAAATCGTTCGGCACATATTTTTCCGATTTGAAAAAAAAATCTCTGCGAAATTTTGACAATTTAAATTTTAAAGTTTAAAAACACCAATTCTTTCTTTAAACATCTATAACTTTTGACTGAATTTATATATTAAAATTTTCTTTACAGATTCTGGTCGATAGGAATGAAATAAAATAAATAAAACTTACGAAAATTGTTCTTTATAAAGAAGTCAATAGTAGCAGGATATCGGTGAGTAATGAAAAAATACAAGAGCCGTAATAATTATTTGGATAATTATGGAGTTGAAAATTTTGTTTTGAAATTTATGGTAAGGGATCTGGGGTCTGGGGCCCCATTTTTGAGAAATTGTTAGTAAATTAAAATTTATATAGCTTACAATACAAAATATTATTATTTTGTCAATCAATTTTTTTCTATGTGTTTTTATTTAGAAATAATTTATATAACTAAATAAATGTCTGACAGGGGCGCAATTCAAAAATAAATATTATGAAAATATATTATATATAACATAATATATATTTGTATAAATTATACAATAGTATATTATATTTTTAATGACCGATTTGAATAAACAAAATATATGTTGTAGAAACCAATGAGACAATTTTCAAGAAAAATTGAGTGAAAAAATTCTGACAGCAATCTAAAAGAGAAACTCACCATTTTTCCTGAAAACTTAAACATTTATCTATTTTTGGTCAGAATTTCTGGAATAATATTTATAATATTATCTCCAAAAAATAATTATTTTTATTTAAAAATTTATGCTTTCAATTAAAAGGTTAACTTTTTGGTTAAGGATACTTAAATTTTATTAAAAATTCGTCTGTTTTGGTAGTCAATCTTTTTTATTAAAAATGCATCTTTTTTAGTTGACACTTCAACTTTTGGGTGAGAACCCTTGAATTTTATTACAAATTTGTCTGTTTTGGTAGAAAAATAACCTTTCAGATTAAAAATTCTTCTTTTTTAGTTGACAATACAACTCTTTGATTCAGAATTCTTGAATTTTGTTCAAAATTAATCTTTTTTAGTTAGAAATTACACTTTTTGGTTAAGAATGATTAAATTAAAAAAAATGGCTTAAAAAAAATTGAACGGCTTTCTTAAAAACGAAAAAATACCTTCTTTTTTCAAAATTTAACATTTTTGTTGAGAATTCTTGAATGTTATTAAAAATTCGTTTTTTTGGTAGAAAATTATTCTTGTTTAAAGATGCACGTTTTTGGTTAAAAATTTAGCAACAAAGTTTTAAAATTGCTCTCCTTTATTTAAAATGCATTTTTTGCTGAGGATTCAAAATTTTAGTTCAAAATTCATCTCTTTGGTTGGAAATTGAAGTGTTTATTTTTAATTCTTTTTTTTGTGGAGAAAGATTACTTTGGTAATCAAAAATTTACCTATACCATTTTTTGTCCAAAATAATTCCTTTTATGTAAAAATTCAACTTTTTGTTAAAAAAGAACTTCTTTTTATTTAAATCCTTTTAATTGAACCGGTTCACAAAATAGTTCGCACAATATGTTTAATAAAATGTTTTAATTGCTTCATGTAAAAAATATAAGTTTTGAAATTTTAATTCCATTCAATTCAAGTCTGCCCCTCTATAAAGTCAAAATTATTTTAATTCACACATTTGAATATATTTCATCTGTAATGCTAAATGTTAACAGGGATTAATGTATTTTCTAAGACGTTTAAAAACATTATTAAAAAATATATAAACATAAATTTTAATATTTAACAAATGTACAAGTCATAAAACGATTTAATAATGAAAAAAGTAGGTTAAATATATGTATCATAAATATGCAACAGTAATTAAATAGAAATGATAATTGATAATAAGGAATAATTACTTTCCATAATTATAATAATTTTCCTTATAATAAAAGTAGAGCATACTTATTTATAAATGTTATTGAAATATGCAAGAAAATAAATAATTTTTAGTAAAAACAGAAAGAAAGATAAAATGCCGGTAAATAATGAATTATTAATAAAAACATGTTTATATAATTTCAACCGTATTTTTCTTTATCACTTACAAATGACAATATAATAAAAAATATTTATTAATAAGAAAACAACACATAAATTTAAATTCAATCTAGCGTTTTCCAAGTGAAATTTTTTTGAAATCTTTTCTATTCCTGATTTTAAATTCTTTTACTTATTAATTATTTTTAATATCCTTCCTTTTAATTTTGCTAATTCGATTGAGGAGAACAGTATTTGCACTTTTTCTTTCTCCGTTGGGGGATTTTTAGACGAAAGAAAAATCGCGTATTCGTAGAAACAAAAATTCTAAATTCTTCCGAACTCAACGCTTGTTACCGGATAGACTACGGGGAAAAGTTACTATATTACTTTTTAATTTTAAACTCCGGTGGAGAATTGTAGATTCTGTTTAGATGTTGAGAATTTGCAGTTTTTTACTCATAGAAATAATTGATTTTTAATGCCCACTAGATATGATACCATACATACTTTTCAACTTCCGATATTTTATTTCAATGAAGAATTTTAATTCGGTTTCATGTCAAGCACCAAGTTTCACGTTGTAAATTAATAATGTCCTATATTGTACTAAATTTAAAACGCTCGTGTTATAGTTTCAGCGGAGGATTTTGGAATTTCCGTCAAAATATTAAGTTTTCTAATTGCACCGTTTATTTTTGTACGATAATGTGCCGAATTATATAGTAAATTACTGTGCATTGCTGTACACACACCCCGAAGACATCTGCGTGATTTTCGCCGAAAGTCTTCTGGACCTGACCCCACCACCGAAAAGTGCCCTTTAAACACCTTTAAAATTTAAAAGCATCCAGACGGCACCCCTCAATTCAAAGCCACCGCCAATTCCGGGAATTGAATCCTAGCCGAGGGGCGTACTTGGTCCGGGGAACAAAAACACTCACTCAATAGTCTCCTCCCCATGCACATAAATATAGCAACAATGCGGCAAGGCCTGGTCTGCTCACCACATTCGGACGGAAAACCACCTATCCTTCTCGACAATTTTTCTCCCCCGGTCACAAAACAATTTTCCGAAAAAAAAACACTCACGAGTCTAGTTCATTTTTGAAAACTCTACTTGCTTGTACTTCATTTTCCGATTTTTCCGCGCACTCTTTCTAAATAGCGCACCAGTTGCGTGTCTCGGAGGAGTAGTAGCTAAAATCGCAAACGATTATAAATTCACATAGCCGCGTACGTGCGTTGACCCTCGACTGGCTTTTCGAGGAACAAAACCAAAAGAAAGAGAGAAAAGTCGAGGCGCCGGAAAGCGCGCGCACGGAGCGTAAGACGAAAATAAACCGGGCGAGCAAGGGTGAAGAAATTTCACTCCTCCCTCTCCAAGATCTAGCCTCCAGCGACAAGGCGATCACAAACTACTCGGATTATCTCGAGCCGAGCGCTCCGCGCGAACTGCGCATGGTGTCAGTGTGCACACGTTGTCACATGGCGCACGCGCGAATCCACCAACTGCGCATGCTCCTCGTGCATGCGCTGTCGATCTTCGATTTAGGGAAATAGATTTCTGTCGCCGTCCTAATGTAGAAACTGTACAACTGCATTTTTTAAATCAGAAATGAGTTTTTTATGTCGTTAGATTCGTTATGAAATACGAATTTAATTATGCTAATCCTTGTCTTCATTAGGGTGGTCCAAAAATGCATGGAATTTTTTTTTGAATG
>NC_046657.1:86172030-86188693 GCF_010883055.1 Belonocnema kinseyi
CCCAATTTCATTCCAAATCCGAAAAAAGAAATTACATTTTTTTTAATTTTGATTTTAACAGGTGCCGGTTGTGACTTGATGTTTCCCATGTAAAATGCACTTTTTTGAGTTTTTGGAATAATTTTTTAAGATTTGGGGAAATGTGACGTAAAGTATGAGGGCCTGTTGAGAATTATCCAAGGAAGAATTTTATGGTATTATAAATATGGGTTTGGCACCCTTAATACACTCTTAAGAGTCCCTGATAACTACCCCTAAAACCAAAAATGTCAATTCTTCATGAAATGGACCTTTTTAACACTGTATTCTCGTCTTTTTTTGCTTAAAATTATTAATTTTGGTCTAGTGGAATATTTATTATCAGTGGTTAATTAATGTTTAATTATTTAAATAAATTTCATTTGTTTAAATAATTTTTTATTCCTTTTTTATTCTAAATTATTAAAAATCATTAATATTTCTTTAGTGGAATATTTATCAACGTTAATTAATTTTTAATTGTTTAAACAAATTCAGTTTGCTTAAATAATTTTCATTTATGCTATTTTTATGCAAATTATTATTGTTCGTCTAATGGAATATTTAGTAACATTAGTTAATTAATTTTTAATTATGTAAACAAATTCCATGCATCTAAAAAAATGTTTTTTTTTTCAATCAGAAATTCGTCGAACTGGCAGTTTATCATCATTGAGTGATATAAATTTATTATACACTAATTATACATTTATTAATCTACTAGACCAACAGTATTAATTCTTAATAACAAAAAGAATAAAAAAAATATTATTTAAATAAAAAGCAATTGCTTAAATAATTGAAATTGAATTAACCAATGTTAATAAATATTCCACTAGACCATTAGTAATAATTTTTAGAAAGAAAAACGAATTTCCGAAACAAAATTATTTAAGCAAACTCCGTTTGTTTAAATAATTAAAAATTAATTTACCAATGATAATAAATATTCCAATTGACCAATATTAATAATTTTAAGAAACAAAGCCCAGAATACAGTGCGTAAAAGGTCGATTTCATAACGAATTGACATTTTTGTTTTTAAGGTCAGTTTTTAGGGACTCGTGGGGGTATGTTAGGGGTGTCAAACCCATTTATTTGATACATGAAATTCTTCGCTCGATAATTCTCTAATAACTTCTATACTTTCCCGTCACATTTTGCTAAAGCTTAACAAATGAAAAAAAATTATGGAATTCCTTATTTCGGATTAGGAATGAAATGGGGTGGGGAGGGGGGGGGGACGTTGCGTCTAAAAAAAGTATTTTTGAGCCACTCCTGCATATGTAGCATATCTAGTATTTTTCGGGCACAATATAAGGGGTTAGGTGGGGTAACAATTAAAAGAAGTGTGGTCACCAATAATCTAAAGTCGAATTTTCGGACCATCCTGAATTCCCGGTCAAGTTTTTCAATTTTCCTGGTCAATTAAAATTAAAATTTTCATATTTTCCACACAACTGAAACATTTCTTTCAATTTATCACGTTCATTCTAAACATCCTTCAAAAATATGCAGAGCGGAAAATTTCAAAATAACTGCATTTTTGAACAAATACTTAAATTTCAGTTACAAAAGTTAGATAGAATAGTTGAAGATCAATTTTCAACTAAAATGATGAATATTTAACTGAAATACTTGAATTTGTAGCTTCTACCAAAAAATACACTTTTAAGAAAAATATTAATTTTTGAACGTAATAGTTGAATTTTCAATCAAAGGAGACAAATTTGCAACCAAATAGTAGAATTTTTAACTAAAAAGAAAAATCAATTTTCAACCGAAAACGGAATAGTTTAACTGATTTTCAAATAAACAAAAATTAATTTTCACTGAAAACAAGATAAATTGTAAACCAAAACTTAAATAATTAAATTTTAAGTTAAACAAATCAATTTTCAAACAAACAGATAAATTTTTAACGAAGACTATAAAATATTCAACTAAGATGATGAATATTTAAATAAAATGATTGAAATTTAGATCAAAAAGGTGAAAGTATCATTTTTCAACAAACAATTGAATAATTGAATTTTGAGTCGAAAAAAGAATGTTCAACCAAAAAATTAGTTTTTAAATAATATTATGGAATATTTCATAATTTTCTATCAAAAAGGAAACAAAATAGTTCCATTTTCGGGGGAAAAAATCATTTTCGCTCAAAGAAAACACAATTTTGCAATGAAATAGCTCGTTTTTTAACCCAAGAAATTAATTTTTAATTAAAGTTATGAACCTTCAAGAAAAATTTAATAAGAGTTTTAACTAACAGTTTCTAACCTGAAAAATGAATTTTTATCCAACATTATAAATATTTAAATGAAACACTTGAATTTTTAACAGAAAAGAATAGTTTTTAGACAAGAATATTAACTTTCAATGAAAATGATCTTTTTCAATATTCAAGTGGAATAAGTTAAATTTTCATTTAAAAAATTTAATTAAAAAAACTAACATAAAAAAATAGTTACATTTTCAGACAAAATGATTAAATTTCAACTGATCTAATTTCAATAGAATAGTTGAATTTCAAACCAGAAAGATACATTTTCAACTAACATAAGATAATGAATATTTAAATGAAATATTTTAATTTTTTACTAAAAAGATAAATTTATAACTAAAATGATAATCAGTTAACGGGAACACTTGAATTTTCAACCGACAAGAAGAATTTTTAGGCAAGAAAATTAAGTTTAAAAAAAAAGACAATTTTCTATTTAAAAAATCGATTTTTTAAAACAATAGTGTGTTTTCAACAATACAGTTGAATTTTCTATTTAAAAAGACCAATTTTCATTCACATCGTTGAATTTGGAAGCAGGAATGAACAATTTTCAAATAAAGAGGGAACAGTTGAATTCTCAGTTAAAGAAATTAATTTTCAACCAAACTGATGAATTTTCAACTAAAATGATGAATCTTCAACTGGAATAGTTAAAATTTTTATAAAAAAGAGGAATTTTCAAACATAAAGATGAATTTTCTATAAAAAGAATATTTTTTCAAAAACTACGTACATTTTTAAATAAATAGTTGAATTTTTAAGTAAAAAATGACAGTTTTCAGAAAAAGTTGAAATTTTATTTTAAAAAGATTAATTTTTAATTTAAGATCGAACCGAAATCTATTTTCTTATTAAAACATATTTTTTATGCTAAAAAAGGATGAAAAATATTTACATTAAAAAAAGACTTCCAAACGACCATTACTTTTCCGCTCAATAGTGACAAGAATAACAATTGACAAAAGAGGGAGAAAATAAATTTTTATCCCAAAATTGAATAGATCAATTTTCTCCTAAAAATCTAATTCTTCAGAAAAAAAATGTATTTACAGCAACATAGTTAAATTCTCTACTGGAATAATTAAATTTTTAAATAAAAAAAATTATTTACAAAAAAGTATTTACATTTTCAACTAGAGGTGAATTTTCAATTAAAATTATGAGTCTTCATTTAAAAAAATAATCATTTTTAATAAATGATTTTAACTTTTAACCAAGCAATTCAATTTTCAAGTAAGTAAATGAATCCGTAACCTAATAAACACTCTTAAATTCCCAAAGGCTGTAGATAAAGTAGAAATAACTTTTCTAAATTGACCAAAATTATTTAAATAATGAAAACTTGAATTTTACGGCGATCAGAAGTAAATTCCGGTTTTAAATTAAATTCTTGGTCATTTCCCGGTTTTTTCCCGGTCAATAAAATTCAATGTTATTTCCCGGTTCCCCCGTCAAGTCACCACCCTAATGGATATTAGAAAAATTGATTTTTTTTTAAATTATTCCTAACCTTTTTATTGTAAAATTCTGAAAAAATCTCACAAAGTTCTGAAATATTCAATGAAATAATTTTGTCGCAAATAAAGATGAAAAAAGAAAACATAAATATTGTTGTCAAAGCACAACAGATAAAATTTTATTTATTTTTTTTTAATGATATTCAGACAAAATTTTTTAAACTAAAAAAATGAAACTGTAAACGTTAGGTCTTATTTTTTTTTGAAATTCCATACAATTTCCAAACATTATTCTGACAAAGTTATAAACAATTACAATTAACATCTTAAAATTTTGAAATTTAAAAAGCCTGTCCACGTGCCTCATTTTCAAATAATTTTTTTTAAATAAATTTTTTTTAGAAATCGAATTTTGCAAATAATCATTGAAATTAGCTATTTTTTTTTTATTTTAATGTCCAGAGAATGTGCGATTTACCCAAGAACGGTACTTAAACGGCTCTTAAAACGATCGCCAGATCCATAATACGTCTACAAAAATTTATTGTTTAATGTAATAATTTAACCCTATAATCTAAAGGCAATTTTAATCGAAGAAGCGTAACGATTTTTTCAAAAAATTTTCTTGTTTCTTCTTTTCAATTGAAAATTTAGTGTTTTTTTTGCGCCTGTAAAATGCAACGTGCCAGCTCCAGCTGCAGTCATCTGGTAATAAAGTTTTTTTATCTTACCATCAAAATTAAGCGCAGTATTTAAAATAATTAATTAATCAATAATAATAATATTTTGAAAAATTGAATATCAAATATTTCTAAAACCTTTCTGAAGAATTTGGGTATGTTTGTTTTAGAAAGTTTTCTTTTATGAGGTTGTATCGGTCAGAAGCTGTAACCTGAAAATTTAATTGCCTCATTTCACTCCATAAATACTAGCAATACATATTTTTTAAATAACAAGTGGTGCTCTTTTTTAATAAATTTAAAAAATATGTATATTATGTAGACATTACAAATAATAAATATTTACTCGTTATATATGACGCATATATAAATGCAAATAAAAAAATGTGCTCGCTGAGCGGACAGATTTTTCATCGCTTCGCGCTCGATAGTATATTCAACTCGCGCTACGCGCTCGGTCTTTGTGTTTCCCCCACATTTGTGCACAGACTATTTAAAATTAAAGGACAAAGCATTGACAACTTTAATTTGGTGATTGTGAATTCTCTTTTGTGAAAGCTCCTTTGGCTTTAACGAATACATTCGCATCACGTGTCTCGTGCTTCACACTCGATTTTGTCAAAAATTTGAACTTTTCTACATTATATTTAACACTTTTATATAAAATGTATTGTATTCTCTTTTGTTTTTCGTCTCCCATGTCCGTTTGGTCAACAAATTTTTATTTTTTATTTTTAATGTTATTTTTTGTTGTTTGTCGAAACATTTTTTTGTTTGTTTTTAGTTTTTTTTTTGGCGATTACAACCAAAACTGGGCATCCTATCAAAAAATGATTCAAAAGCTGTGTAGCTCTTTTTTGGATAAACATGTTTTGTTCTATAATTATTTTTCCTAACTTGTGTCGTTCCAAAAATTTAATTTTTTCAATTAAATTTTTTTTCGGATAAAGCAAAAACTACATGTATCAAAAAGTGATCAACAACTTCAAATTCAAAAAGTTGTTATGACAGTTTTGTATGATGTTAAAAAATGAACGTTTTACTTCTCTTGACTTTTTTTCATATCGTGCGTTTTTTAGCTTAAATTTTTCATTTTCCTTTGTTCTTTAAAATTTTGTAAATACTATAACTTTGGTCATTTTTTTTTCTTATCAAAAAAAAGTCATAAGGAGAAATTGTTTGTCTTTTTGAGTACTATGTATAACCGTACAGAAAATTTGTGAGTCTTGAAAAAATTGGTTTCAAAAGTTTTCAAAATGCGCTCATTTTTTTAATTTTGATCCAAAATAGCTAGCTAATAAACATAAACTTCAGTTTTCGACACAAAAAGATTTTACGAAAGGACAATATAATAGATTAATTGTTTCAAAAGTTATCGTGTTCACAGTCAGACGTACATATATAGATACATTCGTAAAAACCTATTTTTTGGGTTCAGAGGGTCTCAAAATGTGGTCATTTGACAAAAACCGGGAGGTGAAATTTTACACAAATCTAATACCTTCTCTGACAAGAATGTAAAAATGCAAACACCAATATTTTATATATTGTGTGAATGCTATTTCTAAATTACTATATACCATTCTCTACATTTCCTACCTGCTTCAGAAGTATAATAAGATGAATAAAGACTCAAGAAATGTGTATCAGTGGTATGTAAAACACTAATTCTAATAAAAAATGAACGTATATGAGATGCCGAATCGGCAAAGTTTAGCTGCTTATACAACTAAAAATTCCTGCTTATAAAGATTTTTATGCGCTAGCATGCAGAAAATTAGCAAGAGTGAAAGAGATATGAAACTATTTCTTTACTGCGAAAAGTGGGGGCTTCAGAAAAATATAAGTAAAAAGAATGTGAATACGCTTCAATTACATAGAATACAGAATGTACTTTCTAAGTCACTGAGTGCTATATGTTTCTGGCTAATTTAGAATTTTTCATAAAATCGTTCATCTCAGTCAAAAAATATGACTCTTCGACAAAAAAATTTCATTTTTAATCAAACTGTTGAATTTTCGAACAAAAAATAAATTTTTTAGTTTCTGCCAAGAAGCTTTATTTTAGCCCCCCCCCCCCAATAAGAAGTTTTAATGAAATAGTTAAATTTTTGAACCAGAGATGATTTTTAAATATTAACCCATCAGCTGCGGAAGTTTTGTTTTTCGCGGATTTTCAATTCCTTTTCGAAATTTCAGTTATATTCCTTAAAGTAACTTAGGACAATTAGATTATTTAATAATTTTACTAATTACCTAAATAACTAATAATTTAGCCAAGTAATTAAAACTTAACTGATTAAACTAATTTAAAAGAGATAAAACGGTGGTGCCATATGGTACCGCTAGTAGCTGATGGGTTAAAATTATGAATCTTAAAAAGTTATAACTTCTAACAAAGCAGTTCAAGTTTTACCCATGCAGTTGCATTTTCATCTAAGAAAAATGAATTCTCAACGAAAATTATAAAAACTTATCCCTCAATCAAAAAAGATTTGAATTTTTTAATCAAAAAAGTTATCTTTTTAACATAGTAGTTCAACTTTAAACCAAGCAGTTCAATTTTAAAACAAAAAGATGAACTAGGAACGAAAATTTTCAAATTTGGTACTTAAACTAAAAAAGATTTTAATTTTGACTGAAAAAAGTGAAATTCATCTAAAAGAGACGAATTTTCAACAAAATAGTTGAATCGTTAACCAAAAAATATTACTTTTCAACCAACCAGTAGCATTTTTACCAATAAAAAAATGAAATTTCTACTAAAAGAGATAAATTTTTCAAACATATCTTGTACCGTTATATTCAATTTTAATTTTCTCGGAACAGAATAATTTGTTTGTATCAAACACTCACTATTCTTATTTAGCTTCCCTCATACCTAAGAAGCAAGTTTTTATGTTTGTGAATAATTGAAATGTTTATTTTTATTTCCTAACATGGCAAATATGCAAATTTAAAAATTAATTATTAGATGAATTCTGTATCATTATGTTTTAAATATTTTTGAAACAATAATTAATAATTCAGAGTTGAAAGCCAAGAAAATAAAAAATATACATTGAACGATTTTAGACAATTTAATTAGAAAAAGGAGATGAATTGCATAATTTCTAAGTCAAAGCGCTAAAAATTAAATAATTCTATTTTAAACTGAAGAATTACAACATATTGAATGATTTCAGATTGAATTTTTGAAAATAGGATAAGGTAAAAACGTTAAAAATTGAATAGTTTAAAATTCCAATTTTGGAAATAAAAAATTTAAAACTTGAATTTGAATAATTTTAAATACAAAGCGATTAGATTTTAACAATCGAATCTTGAAAACTAAATTATTAAATCTTTTACAGTTTAAGAATTTGATTATTCTAGAACGAAAAATGTGTATTATATAACAAAATTAGAATTTAACATTAAAGCTGATTAGACCAATTTTCTAAAATAAAAAAATTAATTGAATTCTTTTGGGAAAAAACTTGCAAAATAAATAGTGATTTTGAATGGGGAACCTTAAAATCGAAAAAAATGTCTACTCGGGAACATTGAAACTTAAGCGAATGCGAACTTCATTTAAAACTGAAAAAAATACTCATCAAAAATTGTCATAATAAAACTTTTTTATACTCAAATCAATGAAAATTTCAATTATTTAAAGCAAAATTGAATAGTTTTAAAAATTATCATTTTTAAATCGCTAATTAAACTTTCGAAAATTTAACCAATTCAATTTTAGTTGCAAAAATATAACATATGAAAGGAAAAAATTACAAATTCTGAACTCTACAATATTGTAACCATTTAAAATTACCGAAAATATTAATTTACTGATTTATCAACTTTAAATAGTTTAATTTTAATCTTTTTTTTTTTGATTCTTGAAACTTTCCAATCAAGTATTTTTAAATATGAAATTATTAATCTTTTTAAATCTTCAACTAAAAATAGGACAATTTTAAGATGATAATTTGAAAAAAAGTAGGAAAAAATGTATTGCTGCAATATGATTCCATTTTTTGAAATTGTACAATTTAAGGCTTTTCAATGCGAAATTGCTTTATATTTACATATACAATTATTAAATTCAAAACTAGCAATGCTCTTGATTAAAATAAATATTTGAATTTGAAACTACAACATTGTGAAATTCAAAAACTCCAAGAAATAATCTAAAAATTAATTCAAGAAAAAATTTAGTTTCAAGACCTCAAATATTGAACTGATTTAGAATTGCGGATTCAAAAATATAATTTTACATTAAAATTATACAAATTTTAAAGAAGATAAATTTATAATAATTGAGTAGAATATCATGTAGTACCAAGTGAAATTCGAAACGACATTAAAAAACTTCAAATTTACTATTTTTATAAATCATTTCAATTATTTAATTTCAAATACACAATGAAGCTTTTCGCTGATATATTATACTAATTTTAAGTCCATCTATGTTAATAAATAAAGACGCGACTTGAACTTTTATTTTTCTCATACATATCTGAGTAGAAGAAGTTACAGTCAAACCTGGATTTAATGTAAATTTTGGGACTGACGGTAACATAAAATCCAGGGTGGGTTTTACTGCATGGTAAAAAATATTTTAAAAAAAGTTTTTCTAGTACGGAGACAAGGGTAAACTAGATATTTTAGGAAAGTCACGTAAAGTCACTTGAAATGACCTGAATTCATTTTGAAATTACTTTTGAAATTAATTGAATTCATTTTAAAATTACCTGAATTCACTTGAAATCTCCTGAAATATCATTAAGTAATTTGAATTCACAAGGAATCACTGAAAGTAACGTGAATTCATATGAAGTCATTTAAATTCTCCTGAAGTATCTTGAATTCGAAAGTAAGTATACAGTGTACATTAGGGCGGTCCAAAAATGCATGGCAAATTTTTGTTGTATGCTAGAGGGCATCGATCCCCCCAATTTCATTCCAAATTCGAAAAAAGACATTCTGTGCTTTTTTATTTTTTTATTTTAACAGGTACCGGTTTTGACTTAAGGTTTCCCATGTAAAATGCATGGGGAAAACAAAGAATTTAATGTATCAAACATATGGGTTAGACACCCCTAACACACCCCCAAAAGTACCTGAAAACTACCCTTAAAACAAAAATGGAATTTGATTAAATATTTATATTCGAAAATTTGTTTTTTCCCCTTAAAATTATTACTATTAGTCTAGTGGAATATTTAATAACATTGGTTTATTAATTTTTAATTGTTTAAACAAATGTAATTTGTTAAAATTTTTTCCCTAAAAAGTATCACTATTGGTCTAGTGGAATATTTATTGACATTACTTCATTCATTTTATATTACTCAAACAAATGGAATTTGTTTGAATAATTTCGTTTCGAACTTTTTAAAATAAAAATTATTACTGTGGGTCTAGTGGAATATTTATCAGTAACAATGAATTACTGATTATTAATTAATTTATCAGTTATATTTAAGTAATTCCCGCCCCGTGGAACAAGTCGTAACAATAACTGAAATAATAGAAAGGAAACCCAAGATTTTTTTGATATTTTTGATAATTGTAAAAATAAAATATTTAAAATAAAGAATTTTCAACGAAACAAATGAATGTTTATAAGAATAGTTCAAATTTCAACTAAGTAGTCGAATTTTTCAACAAAACAGTTGAATCCTTCACAAAAAAATATTAATTTCTACAAAAAAGTCGAATTTTTAAACAAAAAATACATGAATTTTCAACCAAAAATAAATCGTTAAACAAATAATAAAGATTAATTTTCAAAAAGAAAAGTACTCATTCGTAACAAAATGGTTCAATTACTCACTAAGAAACTGAATCTCAAACCAAAAAAAGATGAATTTCAACTAAAATGATTAATTTTCAACCAAGAACAATAATTTTCTGCCAGAAAAGATAAATTTTCAATCAAATAGTTGAAATTTCAAGTAATAAGGAATAATTTTCAACCAAAAATGGAATCGTTAAATTTTCAGTTAAAAAATGAAACCATTTATTTTCTACTAAAAAAATTAATTTTTAGCAAAGTACATGCATTTTTTATCAAATAGTTGAATTTGTGGCTAATAAAGAATATTTTTCAACTAAAAATGGAATTGTTAAATTTTCAAATAAAAACATTAATTTTAAGATTAAAAATACACATTTTCTAACAGAATAGTTGAATTTTCAACCAAAACGATTCATTTTGAAACAAATACATTAATTTTCAACAAACGGCGGCAACGTTTAGTCTACATTTTCGGGGTGTAGCAGTGCGAGTTTCTAAATTCGTCTTTTTTCAATTATTTCTTTACCACCGACAATTGAAGAAAAACCCATTTTTTTCTATGAGGAACAACTGATTGTCAGAAAAATCAATTTAACTATGAAAAAACGCGTTTATAATGAATTTGTTTATAAAAACAGCAATTCTTGACTTATGCTAATTTTTTGTCACAAATTATGACTCATCAAAAATATTAGCAACTAGCGGCAAGCAAACCATTTTTTCTATAAAAAACAATAAGAATTTGTTTATTAAAATTTTGTATAATAATTAAGTGGTTGGGTAAGCTAAGTTCTTTTAAAAATGTAATGAGAATTAAAAAAAACTTACAAATCGGTAAAAAAATACGACCTGTGGGCGATTAGGAATAGTGAATTCCTATTCCAAAACACTAACAAAAAAGAGTACCATTTAAGAAAAATGGATTTTAACAAATTAGTACAAAATTCAACTAAGTAATGGAATTTTTAACAAAAAATATAAATTCTCATCGAAAAATTTTATAGTTCATATCTGAACCAAAAGAGATTAAAATTTTTAACCAAAATGAGTTAAATTCAACCAGCGAAGATAAATTTTTAACAAAATAGCTTAATTGTCAACCGAGCAGGAATTTTGAGTAAAAAAAAGTATGCTTCAATCGAATTGTTGAATCTTCAAGTCCAAAAGAAGAGTTTTTTACAAAACAGTTGAATTTTCATTACGAAAAAATAAATTATTAACAAAAAATTTGTCTTTTCAAACAACTTTTCTATTTATTTTCAACTCGAAAACAGGAATTTTCAATCCATAAAGACGATATTTTGAGAAAACAGTTGAATTTCCAACCAAAAGAATGAAATAGCAATTAAACTTTCAACCAACGAGTTCAATTTTTAACAAAAAAGATGATTTTTTTCCATGAAAAATATCATATTTTACATTAAAAAAAATTAAATAAAAAAGTTAAATTGCAACCAAAAATACGAATTTTTACAGCAAAATTGACACCTTAACTACAGAATTTATTTATAATCTTTTAGTAAAATAAATACAATCAAACTGTTGCATATTAGTTTTAAAAAATTTTCAGCAAAAAAAAAAACGATTGTCGGTGTAAAATGCCAGCATAATCTAAAACTGTTAAAAAGTTGTGAATCTTCTTTGAAATATTTTTTTAATAACTAATTTCCTTTGAAAAACGTGAAAATAAGCTGCAACTGTTAAAAAATTCAAAATTATGTTCGGTTTAAAATGGTTTTCTTTTGAAATGCTAAATTTTGGCGTTAAACTGAAAAATTCTAACTGTTAACTCTAATTGCAAAAAAAAAAATTAATAAATTTAAAGTCTAACGATTTTTGTTCAAAAATGTCAATTTCCGGTTAAAACGTTAACAAAACCGAAAAACTTAAATAATTGTTGAAAAATGATTAACCTTCGAAATATAATAATTTTTAGATTCAAAATACCAATTCTCGGTGTAAAACTAAATGCCCTAAAATTGTTGAAAATTGGGTCTTGATGAGTCTTGGCTTAACAATTTTAATTTTTAGAAATTTTTAGTCTTCTCCGAAACCAGTAACTAATTTCAAATTAAAAACACAAAGATAAAGGCGTATAATATTTTTAATTGATAGATTTAAGTTTTAAATTTTCAAATTCAAGCTGTAAAATAACTTTAAGTAATGAAAATCCAATCAGATCTTTAACAACAATAATTGCAAGGTTTTTGAGGTATATCGATGTACCACTTTTTATTATTTGAATATTGACTATTTACTACGTAACGTATGGTAACATTTTGCCGAACCTCCTCACACTCAAAAGCTGTTACGTAATTAATTGATATTACCTAAGTATCATACGCCTTAAAACGTGAGGCGGTTCATAACACTAATCGGCAAAATGTGGCCTTTCTGGCACATGTTTCATAGTCAATCATAATTAAAATGATCTATCTGAATCCGTCAAATATAATCAGTTTAGCTCCATTAAAATCCACGACCCTGAATTTAGCTATACATATAGGTTTGAAAATTGGGGAATTTATTTAAACAAAAGTAATTGTCCTATCAAAAAAAAACAAAGATATATCTGAATTTTTCCCAGCCATATCTCTAAGAGCTTTACCAATTATGTAAACAAAATTTTAACAATTAAACTGTTACAAACAATTCGAAAGTCAATATAAACAAATGTATGAGTCCAAAAATATTTTCAAGCTACTAGATACTTCAATAAAAGATACCGAGGAGCTATTTGAATCACCGCCAAAAAATAATCATTTAAACAAATACAATGTTCATAAACTTCTTTTCCTTTTTGATTGTTTAATGTACAATAATGTAAAGTAACACTAAATCCAAATTAAAGAATTATAGTACTATTGACCACCTTAACGAACAGCTCATAGTAAAAAATGCATTAATTAAACATTGTTTTTATCCTCTCCACTCTCACTGCATAAAAAAAAAACCATTGCATATGAATTTCAATAATCGGACATACACGAAGAAAAAAATTCTGCTAAGGTTATAGAATTCTCAGTAACATTTCCTGTAACTTCAGCAGAATTTTTTCCATATCTGTAGGAGTTATTGTAATCATGTAAAATAATGACTATTTGAATATATTTAAATGTAAAATATTTATAATTTGTTTAACCCTGTCAGGACACACTAAATGTCTTACACCAAACGGGATTTCCTATTTTTTTCGATTGTCTTTGGCAATATTTATTTTTATTATTTTGCATTGCTTCAACACCACTCATAATTTTTTTTCAGCCAAAAATATCTGAAGGTGTATTTGAAAGGTTGCCCTTTAAGGGTTAGGGGATTTTTTAAACATAATTGTTTAAATAATAATTTTATTTGCATGATTAAAAAAGCTCCTAGAGATATAGCCATGACTATATGTCCGATTATTGAAATTAATATTAATTAATTTTCGGTATTCAGTGAGAGTGGAGAGGATAAAAAACAATGTTTACTTGATTAATTTTTACCATGTTCGTTAAAGGTTCGTTAAAGTTGACAATAGTATTATCTTCATTTAGTTTGAATTTATTTATTTTTACTTTATATTATTATATTATTCTGAACTAAATTCAAAAATCGTATCTACACATTTTGTCGAAAATGATTGATGGTAACAGACGTGTTCCATATGACCTGCAAAATTTTACTAAATAACTAATAATTAGCTTATATGTTGCGAAAATGCCTATTTAATGGAAAATACTTGCGTATCTTTCAAGGTAAAACGTTCGCGATAATTTCTAATGTCGTATCTACTTGCGCATGCAATGCGAGCATATGGTTTACGTTTATAGGTTTTAAAATATATTTTTATTTAAAAAATGTACAAAATAATAGAATGATTTCTTGATTTAGGATTGGTACTTTACATTAATAATTTTCAAGTAGCATATTCCTTTTAAATCTTTTATCATCATTTGTTTCAAAATTTATATATAAAAAAGCGTATTAAAAAGTAATAATAAAATAGTTTCCTGCTTTTTATAAAAAATGAGTCTTTCAAATTAAACAGTAGACAATTTAAAATTTTAGTATATGCTCGGTGAAAGCATCACATTACTAATCTCAAAATAAATGTTTTCGTACAAGTGCTTTTCTGGAAAATTTTCAATCCCCTTGAATGAAAAAAAATATAGTTAAAGCATAAATTTTCTTTTCTCCAATAGAAAATTTGATGTTTAATTAGCCTAAAACATCCAGCTTTCACTGAACATGTTTATTCTTGTCAGCAAAACTTGAAACGCGTTTTCACGTCCTGCATAAAACTTCAGTAACTACGACTTTTGAATTAGGGACGGCAGTATTATACATTAAACAATCAAAGAAGGAAAAAAAAGTTCATAAACATTGTATTTGTTTGAATAATTATTTTTTGGCGGTCCCGAATTGTTCATAACAATTTAATTGTATACACATTTTTTTGTCTAATTCAAAAAGCATGAGGGCTGCATTTTCAGGGCATTGGTAGCATCAGGTTGCATCATGCGCCAAAATTCAACAGAAATAGTTCAGGCGGCCCTGCCTGTTTACCTTTGGATTACCTGGCCTTAAGATCAAGGTCACTGCAAGCCTCGCCCGAAACTGTTCTTCATTTCAGGTTCCAGTCAGTGAGAGAGCTTATAGCTCCCTCATCGATACAAGGCCAAATCAGCCAATGAACGTTGCAGGATAAAAATAACCTAAATATCGCGGTAGAGGTGGGGGCCCCTTCTCTCCAGCCTTGAAATTCTAGAACGTGTACATTTCAATGCTGCGGAAATAGGTGGAAGTTTACTGTCTTATGATTCAGCAAATTTATTTCATGACCTCCCAATCGGCATTCATAAAGAATATGATTTCCAATTATGCTTTTTTTTCGATGATTATTTTGATGTATCTGGTGGAAATTGCTGAATATGGTAAAAATTGGTTTAAAACTGTTTAAATATAGCGTAAATCAAGCCAGAAACCCATTCAATCTTTTACAATACCTTTTAAACCCCCACACGAAAAAAATATTATAGATAATTCAGTATAGGTTTATACTGATTCCCCTATAATGAAGTTTTTACCGCTTTTCGCTATTCGAGAAAAATTATTATAATAAAATCAGTGTAGAAATAAAAAATTCTGAAATACTGAAAGAGTTGATGCAAACAACAGAGAACATACAGAGGAATTATTTATTTATTTTGTTCAAAAAAGGGTTTTGACAAAGCTTAAGAAATTTCAAGGAATTTCAAAGGATGTAAATGGATTTTAAGTGATTTCGTCCATTTCATTAAAAAATTCACAGCATTTTAAAGATTTCCAAACATATCAGGAGATTTGAGGGTTTTCAAGAGATTGAAAAATATTTCCACGGATTTCGAAATATTTTATGGCTGGTTCTTTGTTGTTGAAATTTTGGGCAATTTAGGAAATTTCAATGGATTTCGAGCCATTAAAAAAATTGTAGGGTATTTCAAAGAGTTTTCTGGGATTTCTAAGGAGTTTAAGGTATTTCAAGAAATTTCACAACATCAAAGGGTTCTAAAGATTTATAGGGATTTAAACGTATAATTTAATTTGAATGCCAGATAACTTTCACGAATTTTAAGGCTTTTAAAAGGATGTTATGGGATTTCTAAATATTTCAAGGAATTTCGAAACATTTTAAAGAATTTTAGAGGATTTTTACGTTCTTCAAAGATGTTAAGGAATTCTTAGGAATTCCAAAGATTTCAAAGGGATTTTAGATATTTGCAGGAATTTCATCAGATTCAAGGGTTCTATTAAATCACTAAGGATTTAAAGAAATTTAAAGGATTTCTAGAAATTTAAGTGTTTTTTTAAAGGGAAATTAATTGAATAAGTTTTAATTAAATTATACTCGAAGGGTTTTTAAATTATTTATACTTTTTTAATAGACTTTTACCTTTTTCCGAAGATTTCAAGATATTTTTCGGCTTCTAAACTAAAATTTACGTTCTAAACTATTTCAAGGCATATCAAAATGTTCAAGGGATATTACATCATTTTGTCGGATTTACAAAGATTTTAAGGATTTCTAGTGAACTTGGGAAAGTGAATAAAATCAAATGAAATTTCAAAGGATTCTTAGCATACCAAAGATTTAAAAGGATTTTCAGATATTTCCCGGAATTTCATCAGATTCAAGGGTTTTATTAAATCACTAAGGATTTCAAGGTAATTCAAATATTTCTAGGGATTTAAGTGTTTTTTTAGAGAAATTAATTGAATCAGCTTAATTTAAATTGTACCTAAAGGCTTTTAAATTATTTACACTTTTTTGATGAGATTCTAAAGTATTTCAAGACATATCAAAAATTTCAAGGGATATTAACCCTTAAACGGCCAAAACGCCACTACCGGTACACTGCTTTTCAACGGCCAATAACTACGACTATTCGACACTAGAAAAAATTGAGACACATATATT
>NC_046657.1:86188793-86205396 GCF_010883055.1 Belonocnema kinseyi
ATATATGTGTCTCAATTTTTTCTAGTGTCGAATAGTCTTAGTTATTGGCCGTTGAAAAGCAGTGTACCGGTAGTGGCGTTTTGGCCGTTTAAGGGTTAAAGCACTTTGTCGGATTTACCAAAATTTTAAGGATTTCTAGTGAATGAAGGAATTTCATCAGATTCAAGGGTTTTATTAAATCACTAAGGATTTCAAAGATTTCTAGGGATTTAAGTGTTTTTTAAATTATAATTAATTGAATAACTTTAATTCAAATTATACTCCAGGGCTTTAAAATTATTTATACTTTTTTAATAGATTTACCTTTTTCCAAAGATTTCAAGGTATTTTATCGGGTTCTAAAGTATTTGAAGAGATATGATGTATTTGAGGGGACACCCAAAATTTTTGGATGATTGAACAAGATTTCAGGGAATTTCTAGTGAAATTTGCAAAATAATTCAAAATTCAAGGGATTTTATGGTATTTCACAAACATTTAAGGATTGCATTAAATGTCAAAGGATTTCAAAGGATTTAAAAGCATTACAAATATTTCTCGGGATTCAAATGTTTTTTTCTAGTAAACCTCAATCAATAGTTTTAAATTAAATTGCATTCAAGGTCTTTCAAATTATTTATACTTCTTTAAATAGGTTTTTACGCTTTTCAGATATTCCAAAGGGATTCTACAGGATTTAAAGAAATATACAAAATGCAAAGGGGCTTCGAAGAATTTTATAGAATTTCCAGAGAACTTTGGAAAATAAGTAAAGTTTCATTAAATTTCAAAGGATTGCTAACGCGTTCACATATTTCGAACAATTTTAAGGTATTTCAAGAAATTTCACAAGATACAAAGGATTTGATTAAATATCCGAAGATTTCAAGGAATTTACACAGATTTACGGTGATTTTAACGTTTCTTCTAGCGAACTTTAATAAATAAGTTTAATTAAATTTATATTCAACGGATTTCAAATAATTTATAATTTACGGAATAAATAAAGTTTCGTTTCAAAGGATTTCTACAGATTTCAACAATTTAAGCAGAGAAGATGAAAATGTATTTACAGAATAAAGTAATGATAAAGTTTGTTGCAGGACATTTTTTAGAGCGATAAAGGTCTATTCAGATAACCTCGCTTTTTCAAAACACATGTGTCGTCATGGAAAAACAAAAGAAAGTTTACCCGATATTTGGTTAAATTTTATCCTGTAAAATTAATTTTTGTTGCAGCGAATATTTAATCGGAATTCGATGTAAAGTTTATCTTCTGTTTTTTCTGTGTGGTACCTTCAATAATTTGAAATATTTTGGGGGATTTTACAAATTTCAATGAAATTTAACAGATTTTAAAAGATTTCAAGACTTTAACGGACTTAAAATATTTTCAAAAATATCAATGGATTCAAAGAGATTCCAAAAGGTTTTCATATCAATTTTAATTTATTTTTACGAGATTTGAAAGATACGAAGGGAAACCTCAAATAAATCGTTTCTTTGTAGTTTCTTCACGTTTTACATTACTTCCGTCAATATTTTGTATTATTTATTCTAATGTTGATTATCCTATAACTTTTGCATATAATAATTTTCTATAATAAATTTCCTATAATAAATGGAATCTTTTGCAATGCATTATTTAATAAATTCGATAAAGGTGCCAAAAAGGGGGGGGGGGATAATAGATGTAAATTATCTAAAAAAATGTTTTTCAACATTTTTCTCTGTAAAAGTACCAGGCTCGTCTTCAAATTTATCATGAAAAATTAATTCGGATTTTATTTTTTTCAAAAAGGAACAAGAATTTCCAAGCGCATATTACCTAGTTTTTGAAAAGAAACTTACCTTTCTTCCAACTTTTAACAGGTTTCCCTGGAAAAATCCTCACAGTCCCTAAGGGATAAAATATAGGGACTAAAGGGTACTTTTTTACGCTCATAGGATACTTTTTTGCGCTCAAAGGGTAACAAATTTAGGATAAATTTAAAAGATTTCAGAAAAATGCAAGTTACATACAAAAGAATTTAAATAAATTGGAAAAAATATTTTAAAAATCCATTAATTTCCGTGAAACTGGAATGAATTGAGAGGACTTAAAGATAAAAGAGAAGAATTCGATGAAATTAAAAAAAAATGCAAGGTGAATTAAAAAAAAACTGGATTTAAAATAATTTGAAAATTCAAGAGAATTCCAAAGAATTTAAAAGACGTCAGGGTGAATTCCAGAAAAAAATCAAATCTCTTTAAATCTTTGAAACCCTAATAATTTCTAACACAAGAAGTGACTAATGACTACAAAATAATTCAAGTTACATTTTTTAAAAATCAAATGAATTGGAACAATTTTAAGAAATGAAAAAAATTGATTGATGACAATCAATTTTTAGTGAATTTAGATAAATTTAAAAGAAACGAGAACAATTACATCAAATTCATAAAAAATCAAGCTGAATTTAAAAAGCTATTAAGTGAATTGAAAAAATTCGAAAATGTGAAAAATTAATTTAATAGGGTAGAATTGAGTGAATTTAAAAAATCCTTGGAATCTTTTAAAAACCCCTAAAATATTTCACTCTTTGAAAGTCTTCAAACTAGCGATATAAATCAGAAATTTCTGGGAATATTTTTAAATTTCCTAAAATATTTCAAATCCTTTGATATCAATAAAAAATTTCTTTGTAATATTTCAAAATAACATCAATTGTTTAATATCCTTTAAACTCCTTTAAAATTTTTTAAAGCTCTTGAAAATTCCAAGGAATTTGAAAAAAAATGCGTTACAATATTTTAAATCCTTTGATCATTTTATAAATTGATCCTCAGAATCAATTAAATTAAAACTTTTGAAAATTAATATAAATCCATTTGATTAATAGACTAAATTTGGCGAAATTCAAGTGAATTAAAAAAATTCAAGTGTATTCATAAAATTCAAGAAAATTCCAAATCTCTTCAAATATTTAAAAACCCATGAAATACCTCAGTTTGCATGAATAATTTTTTTTGAATCCACTAAAATATTATAAAATCCCGTGAAATTCTATGATGATATTTCCTGAAATCCTGGAATAGTTTAGATATCCTTAGAAAGCTTCAAGATTTTATTTCAAAGTCTTGAAAAATATACATTTTGTTTCAAATTTGTTCAAATTAAAAATTATTATCAAAAGTTTTGCATAAATTCTAAATAATTTTTTTTTTGCTTCAAGTTTCAAATATTTTTTGAAAATCAAATTCCTTTTCAATTTTCCTATCAATCTTAAGAAAATGTTTAAATTCTTTTGAAGCCTTTCAAAATTCTTAAAAAGCTTATAAATCCTTCAAACTACTGAAATAAATAAAAAATTGCTCGGAATATTTGAAAATATACTGAAATATATCGAATCCTCTGATATCTTTTGAATTTTTTTGAAATTTCTAAAAGTCCTTGAAAAAGCCAGAGAATCTTGTACAATAACCTCAAGTATTTTAAATCATTTTAAATCCCATTAAATTACTGAAATCAATGAAAAAAATTCTTTGTAATCTTTTAAATTAACCGAAATTATTTAAAATCCCTTAAACACTTTTCGAATGTTTTTAGGCCCTTGAAAATTAAAAGAAATTTGAAAAAAATGTGTTAAAATATTTCAAATCCTTTAATCATTTTATCAATTGATCCTCAGGATCAATTAAATAAAAAAATTTAATAAAAAAAACCATTGAATTAAGTAGAATAGAGTACATTTTCGAGAAATTTAAGTGAATTAAAACAATTAATAAAATTCACGATAATTCCAAATCTCTTCCAATTTTAAAAACGCTACAAAATACATCATTTCTCATGAATAAATTTGTTCTAAATCTTCGGAAATATGATAAAAACCCGTAAAATTCTATGATGATATTTCCTGAAATGCTGGAAAATGTATTAAAATACATTGCGAGTTTTAAAATTCTTTGAAAATTTAAATTTTTAAAATTTTATTTTAATAAATTAAAAAGTATTATTCAAAGTTTTGCATAGCTTCTAAAAAAATTTTTAAATGCTTGGAATTTCAAAAAAATTCAAAATCAAATTCCTTTTTAATTATCCTAGAAAATCTTAAGAAAATGTTTTTATTCTTTTGAAACCTTTAAAAATGTTTAAAAAGCTTATAACTCTTTCAAACTATGGAATATACATAAAAAAATTCAAGGAATCTTTGAAAATTTCCTAAAATATATCAAATCCTTTGATATCTTTTGAATGCCCTTGAAAATTTTAAAAATGTTTGAAAAAGCTTGAGAATTGTTTACAATACCCTCAAGTATTTAAAGTCCTTTTAAATCCCATTAAATGACTGAAATTAATAAAAAATTTCTTTGTAATCTTTAAAATAACCTAAATTAACCCCTTTTGAAATCCTTTAAACCATTTGAAAAATCCGAAGAATTTGAAAAAATTCGTTAAGATATTACAAATCCCTTGATCATTTTATCAATTTATCCTCAGGATCAATTAAATTTAAAAAATTTTAAATTAAAGAAATATCATTGCCTTAAGCAGAATAAAATAAATTTAGAGAAATTCAAGTTGATCAAAAAAATTCAAGTGTATTTATAAAATTCAAGAGAATCCCAAATCTCTTTAAATCTTTAATAAAACCCTACAAAATACCTCAATTCGTATGAATAATTTTTTTAATTCCACTAAAATCTTATAAAATCCCGTGAAATTCTATGATGATATTTCCTGAAATCCTGGAAAATGTATTAAAATACATTGAGTTTTAAAACCCCTTAAAATCTTTGAAATCATCGGAAATCCTATAAAATAACGTGAAATCTTTTTAAATATTTTAAAACCTCATACGTTTTGTAGAATCGCTCCATATCTTCAAAAATTGATGAAAATTCTTTATCCTAAAATATTTTAAAAGCTTGAAAATCATTTCAAATTAATCAAATTAATTTTTAAATCCTTGAAATCTTTTAAAATTCCCTAAAATACTTCAAATTATAAGCTCCTGAAAATGCCTTAGAATTTTTTAAAATACCCTAAAATCTTACAATTCTTTCAAATTATTTAAATCAGTTTAAAAAATCTCGGAATCTTTATAAATACCCTGAAATATTTCAAAGACTGGGAAAAATGGGAAAATAATTTTTCTATTTTATCAGACGTCATATTGGATTCTTTCAAAATTTTGGTTATCATTGATAGTTAAATAGATACTAAAAATAAAAATTAAATCTAGTAAGACTTTGTATTATATTTAAATTTCGTTTCCGGCTTCTCCCCAAGGAATAAAATTTAAATTTTATCCCAGTTTTACTGACCTACATAACGCAAAATCTATAATCGCTTTCTGAAAACTTTATTTGCAAATTAAACATTCAGATTAACGATTTCCTTCATTGGCGTCACCTTGAAACTTAAAATTAAAACAAATCTCCGAAATATTCAACTTTCGTAAACGTTATTTCGTGTTCGGATTATTTTAATGGAAAAATCGTCTCCATTTATTCAGTTATTCGTCAATTTACTCTTAATTTATTAAACTTATGTTTGTACATTCGTAAAAAGTTGATCGTCTTTGCCTAAGTAAATACCTTAAAAACGTGGTACTTCTTCAATAATCTTTACATTCTTTGACTGATTTAAAATTTATCAATCAATTGCAGAATATGTTGCTGTTCTGCTTCTTTGAGTTCCGGATCTGCTGCGTCTCCCAAATTTCCCGCATATTCTGCACACAAATTTTATTCGTCAATTAAAATGCGATATATCATTTCCGAAGTATTTTTTTTTACGTTAAAACAAAAATCTGCCCTCTATTTTTTATCATCAGATGTAGCTTAATGGATATTTTTGATTGATTATTTAAATATTTTTTTATGACTCAAAGCGATAATTTTTTGGGCATGTGTTTTTCAATTTACATTTTAAACATCACCCCTTTTTTACAATAACTTCAACGATTTCAACGATCCACCCAAAATTGAATTTTTCTGAATACCCTAAATTTTGTTGGGTTAAAATTCAAAATGGCTGAGCCAATATGGCGGAGCATACGTAAAACACGTGTTTTAGGTTTCATGATATTCTATGAGCTATTTAGAATTTTGAAAATCTGACTTCAGTTGAGCGTCCCAAAAAACGCCATTGACAGTAATTTAAATCTAATAATTTTTAAAAGATTTGATTGCCATATTTAATGTCTGAAAGTTTTAAATTTAATTACGATATTTCGAAAATACATCATTCATTTGTTTCCTTTTTCTTAAAAAGAATCAAAAAGTGTCGAATTTCCAAAACTTTATAATTGCCAATTTAAAGAAAACAAAGAAACAAATAGGGGCCTAGCTCGTGGTAAAAGAGAGTGGCCGTTTTAACCGAAGAAAAAAAATTCCGGTCATTTTCCGGTTCGTAAAAATTTTTAGGTCAATTAAACTAAAAAATTCCAATTTTAAAACTAATTATTTCTCAATTGAAATTAATGAAAAAGGAATTGCGAATTAATGGACTCAAGATGGAACTCTTAAATTTTAAACTTTTAAAATTGAAGTTTAAAAGTTTTTTAATCTTAAAGTTTGGTATTTAAATTCTCAATAACTTACGCCTATACAATGGAAAATACTAACACTTTTCAATTAAACAATTCAAAATTAAATGCACTTAAACTTAAAAATTAGAATTTCTAACTATTACGAATTGTAGAGTTCAAAGATTCGGATTCATTTCTAAAAGTATAAATCCATGTTCTCATTTTCAATTCTCTGAATTAAAAAATCAATTAATTCATTCATTTTTTTAAATTATAGTATTTTAATCAATTTTAATCTAGAAACATTCAAACTTAGATGATACATTTTTTTTAACTGAACAATTTTTACATTAGAAGTTGAGTTATTTTAATTTTAAATAGTTTAGATATCCTTAGAAAGCTTCAAGATTTTATTTCAAAGTTTTAAAAAATGTACATTTTGTTTCAAATTTTTTCAAATTTAAAATTATTATCAAAAGTTTTGCATAAATTCTGAATACTTTTTTTTTGCTTCGAGTTTCAAATATTTTTTGAAAAATAAATTCCTTTTCAATTTACCTAGCAATCTTCAGAAAACATTTTTATTCTTTTGAAACCTTTTAAAATTTTTAAAAAGCTTATAAACCTTTCAAACTACTGAAATAAGCACAAAATTTCCTTGCAACTTGTAAAAGTTCTTGAAAAAGCCAGAAATCTTGTACAATAACCTCAAGTATTTTACAGGATGGCCGCTGGACCGGGAAATGACAGCGAATTTTTTTTACCCGGAATTTTACAAAATTGTAGAAGAAAAATCTGTCCCCGTTCGATTTCAACAGTTTTAAAATAATTAGTTGAATTTTTATGTTTCTCAATTATGCTATTATTTCGCTTACAATGCCTAAATCAAAATTTTTTTACTTTTAAAACTTTCCATTTAAAATTTTTATTTCTAAGATTAAATTTATAAATTAAAGAATTTTTAAATTCTTTCCTAAAGACTTGAACAAATAAAAAATAAAAGCCTTTGATGTTGACAATTTTGGACAAAAAACATTTTTATTTAATAAATAAATACATTTTTTCAATTTATCTGTAATTTAAGTATTAAAAAATGAACAAAAACGATTTGACAAAAAGATTTTAAACCAGTTCAAAATTTATAAATGTTCAAATTTTAACATTACAACTTAAACGGTTTCAATTTGAAAGTCTTAGTCATTAAACCAATGTGAACATGTGACTGAGAGTTCATATACTACTTTTAACTTAAAAATAACTTCATAACAATCTATTCTTAATTAAAGGATTTTATTAATTTAAAAATATTGTTTTAGCCTAAAATATTCCATTTTTAACCTATTCAATTTGAAATTTTTAATAAAAATATAAAAAAATTAGTCATTGAATATTTAGCAATATTTGAATTTTGATTTAAGACAAGTAAATTGAAACCAAATATTTAAAAGGAAAGAATCTTTGACTGAATTGTTTGACACAGAAAACCTGGAATCGTTAAAATTTCGAAGAGCCTTTAAACTTTGAACGTTACAATTTTAATTGTTTTATTTGAAAAATGCTTAATTTGTGAGTGAAATTTTAAAATTTTGATGTATAATTTACAAATGAATATTTGTAGAAAAAATTAGAGTAATTTTAAGAGATATTTAGGAGTTTTAAAAAGATAAAAAATTATCATGCAAATTTTAGAAAGTTTTCTCAAAATCTTCTAGAATCTTTTTTGAAAATTTTTTTTTAAATCTTTGAAAATTTTTTAAAATATTCTTTTCAAATAATTTTTCAAAATGAAAAGTTATTTTTTATAAATGTTCAATCGTTATTCATAGTTCCAAATTGTACAGAAATTTTCTGAAATTTGCAGGATTTTCTTAAAATTGTAGAAACAATTCAATTCATTTTGACAGATAATTTGAAGTTCTGAAAAAATTTCAAAAAAAAATTTTAATTTAAAACAACTTCTAGATTTCTCATGATTTTGAAATGAAATTTTGAAGCTTTCCAATGATGTTTAAACTATATAAAATGAAAATAATTGAATTTCTAATTTAAAAAGTGTTCAGTAACATTTTTTTTCAATTTTTCAATATTTGATGTTTCTAGCTTAAAATTCCTTAAAATTATATAATTTTGAAAATTTAAAAATTGATTGATTAATTTTTTAATTTGGAGCATTGAAAATGATAACGTAGATTCATATTTTTTATATCGAAAAATGTTAGTACCTTCAAGTTTATACGCGTAAATTATTGAGCATTTGAATAAAAAAATTTTTTAATAAAAACTTTTAAATTTCAATTTTAAAAGTTTAAAATTTAACAGTTCCACTTCGAGTGTTTTCATTTACAGCTCAGTTTTTATTACGTCAAATTGAAATTTTTTTTTAGTTTACTGTTTCATTTTTTTAATTTCATTGACCGTGAAAAAAGTTTGCGAACCGGGAAAACCCCGGGAATTTATTTCTTCGATTAAAACAGCCACACTGACTTTAAATCCTTTTAAATCCCATTGAATTATTCAAATCAATAAAAATGAAAATTTCCTAGAAATTTGAAAAAAATGTGTTAAAATATTTCAAATTCTTTGAACATTTTATCAACTGATCCTCAGGATCAATTAAATTTAAAAAAAAATTTAATGAAAAAAAAAACCATTGAATTAAGTAGAATAGAGTAAATTTAGAGAAATTTAAGTAAAGTAAAAAAATTCAAGAGAATTCCAAATCTCTTCAAATCTTAAAAACCCTAAAAAATACCTCACTTCTCATGAATACATTTTTTTTAAATCCTCGAAAATATGATAAAAACCCATAAAATTCTATTATGCTATTTCCTGAAATGCTGGAAAATGTATTTAAATACATTGAGAGTTTTAAAATTCCCTAACAATTAAAAATTTTTTAATTTTTAAAATTTTAATTTAATATTAAAAGTTTTGCATAACTTTAAAATATATTTTTTAAATGCTTCAAATTTCAAATATTTTTTCAAAATAAAATTCAGTTTCAATTTTCCTAGTAATCTTAAGCAAATGTTTTTATTCTTAGGCTTCAGCCTTTCAAAATTCTAAAAAGCTTATCAATTCTTTAAAATCTTGAATTAAAACCTTTGAAAATTTCCTAAAATATATCGAATCCTTTGATATCTTTTGAAAGCCCTCGCAAGTTGTTAGAGCCCTTGAAAATGCTTGAGAATCTCCTACAATACCCTGAATTATTTTAAATCCTTTGAAATCCTATTAAATTACTGAAATCAATAAAAAATTTTTTTCAAATCTTTTAAAATAACCTAAATTGAAAATTCCAAGAAATTAAAAAAAAAAAGTAGTTAAAATATTACAAATCCTTTGATCATTTTATCAATTGATCCCCAGGATCAAATAAGTTTAAAAAATATTAATTGAAAAAAAACATTGAATTAAGTAGAATAGAGTAAATTTAGAGAAATTTAAGTGAATTAAAAAAATTCATAAAATTCAAGAGAATTCCCAATCTCTTGAAATCTTAAAAACCCTACAAAATACCTCACTTCTCATGAATACATTTTTTCTAAATCCTCAAAAATATGATAAAAACCCGTAAAATTCTATGATGATATTTCTTGAAATGGTGAAAAATGTATTAAAATACATTGACAGTTTTAAAATCCCTTAACAATTTAAAATTTGTATTTAAAAAAAATTAAGTAATCTTAAGAAAATGTTTTTATTCTTTTGAATCCTTTTAAAAAATTAGAAAAGCTTATAAACCTTTCAAACTATTGAATAGAAATAACAAAATTTCAAGGAATATTTGAAAATTTCCTAAATTATTTAAAATCCTTTAAACTCCTTTTGACATTTTTTAAAGCATTTGAAAATTCTGAAGAATTTTAAAAAATGCGTTCAGATATTTCAAATCCTTTCATCATTTTATCAATTGATCCTCAGGATCAATTAAATTAAAAACATTTTAATGAAAAAAAAAACATTGAATTAAGTAGAATAGAGTAAATTTAGAGAAATTTAAGTGAATTAAAAAAATTTAAGTTAATTTCAAATCTCTTCAAATGTTAAAAACCCTAAAAAATACCTCACTTTTCATGAATACATTTTATCTAAATCCTCGAAAATATTATAAAAATCCGTAAAATTTTATGATGATATTTCCTGAAATCCTGGAAAATGTATTAAAATACATTGAGACTTTAAAATCCTTAAACAATTTTAAAATTTAAAAATTTGTAATTTTAAATCTTAACAAATTAAAAATTATTATCAAAAGTTTGGCATAACTTCTAAATGTTTTTTTAAAATGCTTCGAATATTAAATAATTTTAAAAATAAAATTAATTTTCAATTCTCCTAGCAATCTTCAGAAAATGCTTTTATTCTTTTGAAGCATTTGAGAATTCTTAAGTAGCTTATAAATCTTTTGTTCAAAAACTGCACAAATCTACATTTTATTTCAAATTATGCATTGGCTATTTGCACTAAAATTTCGTAACGAATAGCCGGATTTTGTCGCACCACATAATTCGTTTAAATTATTTGAAACCATATCAAGTTTTAAATTAATTTTTTATCTTTTCAAAACCCCCAAATATCTCTAAAAATTACTCGAATCGTTCAACAAATAATAAGTGTTCAGTTGTTATTTATAAATCAAAATTTAACAATTTTACTCAAAAACCAATCATTTTTTAAATAGAACAATTAAAATCGTAGCGTTCAAAGTTAAAAAGCTCTTTGAAATATTAACGATTCAAGGCTTTCTATTTTCAACAATTGAGTTTCAAATTATTAACATTTCCTTACTACTAAAGTCTTTTGAATTGAAACAGTTTAATTTGTAACATTGAACTCTGGAAATTCTTAAATTTTGAAAGGATTTAAAATGATCTTAACAAATCAATTATTTTTCACTTTTTGATACTTCAAGCACATTTCAATTTTTTAAATAATTAAATAACTCATACTTACATTTGATCAAGAAAAAAAAATTTTATCCAAAATTTGCAATTTCAAACGCTTTTAAATTGTTTTCGAATTACGCATTATAAATTTCCTGGCTTTTCCCTGTCTCAAAAAAAATCTCTATAAAAACTATATATTAACTGAAATAGATCACATTTCATTTTTTCCGCATTTTTTTTTCCGTATTTTTTAGATTACTTCAAGAACCGTTGCAGTTATTGTAAAAAAAAGGTGATATTTTCAAACTGAATTTAAAAATTCAACGAAAATGACATCAAGCATGCGCAAAAATTATAGTGTTAATCCCTAAAAAATAGTATAAAAAATAAAACAAATAAAAATAAAAAATGGAGGGCAGATTCTTGATCAGCGTTGAGAAGTACTTCAATTTTTATTAATGACAAGTGTAATTTGCCTTTTATAAATAAATAGTTAAAATTCAAAATAATGTGAATTACCTCTCATTATGTGTCTTATTGTTTTTAGAGAAGCTCGTCTTTGTGATAAAATTCTTGTCACTCTTTGTTTCACAGTTGGAGGACATCCAGCGCAGGCTTCTACAAGAATGTAATCTACTCCTTGCAAGATAAATAACCCGTTATCGAGCCTCTTTAAATACGATTCTTCTTCGTCAGATTCCTCCTGTAAGTAAATTAGAAGAAAAAAATAGTGATAAAGACGTTCGGAAAAATAATTATAAGATAACATTTTTAACCCTCAAACGGTACACTCCAACCCAGCACATGTAAAAGGTACACTGGTGCGAATTGGTTTGTTTGCAATGTTAATTTTAATTATTTAATATGTTAAACATATAATAAACAACTAGCATATATCACACATATTTAATATATATGGGGATAATCCGCTGCAGCTGTGTTAGCGTAAATGCCAATAAAATGAATAAAGTTCGGGTGCGAATTTGCACCAGTGTACCGTTTGAGGGTTAAGTAACTTCCATTATGTAAAATCAGGGTGCTGATTCGGAGGACGATTTCAAATTGACGGTAATTTCCCGGTTTTTTTTACGGCCAAGTTTTTTAATTTTTTCGGTCAATTAAAAATATGATATTCTTTTGAAGCACTTCTTCAAATTTGAACATCAAAAGTTTTTGTTTGAGATTTAAACTATCGATCAAAATGGTTCCAAGCAAGCCGATTTATATCTTCATAGTGATCATTCCGTTAAAATATTTTTTTACCCTCGCTAACTGACTTTGAAGTTTAAAAAAATCGACTTTTTCGCTATTTTCTTAGTCAGAGTAAATTTCTCGATTATTTGACCATATGTGTAATATACAGTAAATTTATAAATCAAAAATTAATTTTATTGTTAAATAAAATCTACAAGAAATGATAATTAATATTTACATTTTCAGTTTAAATCAGCAATAATTTACAACAACAAAAATTCAACAAAATAGTTAAATTTTCGAAAACAAAATTCTTTTTCATAAAAAAAGAAGTCTTCAATAAAATAGGTCATATTTCAACAATGAAATGAATTTTTAATTGAAATTATGAATTTTCAACAGAAAAATATCAATATTTAAAAAAAGAGTACAACTTTTAACTAATAATTGTATTTCGACCCTGAAAGGTGAATTTTTAAACAAGAAGATTAACTTGCTTAAAGATCATTTTCTACCCAAAAAATTGATTTTTAACTAAATATGTGGATTTCCAATGAAATAGTTGGATTTTGAAATAAGGAAGAAAAATTTCCATCCAAATTGTTGAATCTTGAACAAGAAAAGATTAATTTTCAACCAAAAATGGACACTAAAATTTTCAGTGGCCGGAATTAATTTTCAATCAAACTGGTAGATTTTTAAATAAAATGATGAATCTTCAAATGGAATGGTTGAATTTTAAAACCAAAAGATTAGTTTTCGACGAAAACAATAAGTCTTGCCCTGAAATAGTACAATTTTCAACAAAAGAAAACATTAATTTTTACTAAAAAAGATAAATTGTTAACACAAACTTAAATAGTTAAACTTTAAGTTAAAAAAATGAATGTTAAACAAAAAAAGATGAATTTTCAACTAAAACTGTGAAATATACAATAACAATACGTTAAATTTTCAGTTAAAAAAATTACTTTCCACAAAACAGCTAACTTAAAAAAAATTAACTTAAAAAAAAATAGTTGCATTTTCAAACAAAGTGATGAATGTCAACGACAAGTTTAAATCTTTAACTGGAATTTTCAACCAAGAAGATTAATTTTTACCAAAAAAATTAAGTTTCAACAAAAAAGATAATTTTTCATCCAAAAACTGAATAATTAATTTTTTAGTCAAAAATTTAATGTTCAACCAAAGAAAAAAAAACAAATTTCAATCAAATAGCTCATATTTCAGTAAAATAATTTTATTTTGACCCTAACAGATGAATTTTGAACTACAATTATCAATACTTAACTGAAATACTTGAATTTTGAACCGAAAAAAATAATTAAAAAAAGGAAATTAATTTTCAAAGGAAAGGATAATTTTTTACAACAAAAATGTTTTTTTTTTAAACCAAATATGTGGATTTTCAATGAAACAGTTGTATTTTCAAATAAAAAAGATAAATTTTCATCCAAAAATGCACACTCAAATTTTCACTTGCAGGAATTAATTATCGACCAAACAAGTGGAATTTCAACTAAAATTATGGATTTTCAACTTTTATACAACAAAGAGAAATTTTCAACCATAAAGATTAATTTTCTACAAAAATACGAATTTTTCACAAAGTACATACAATTTCAAACAACTAGTTTAACTTCTGAATAAAAAGTATCAATTTTGAACCAAATTGTTGAATTTTCATTTTAAAAAAAATACATTTTCAACCAAAAACAGTATGGTTAAATTTTCTGCTAGAAATCTAGTTCTCAATAAACAAACAAAAAAACTAAGTTTTAGAAAAAGAGTTAAATTTTCTACTGAAAGAGTTAAATTTTTAGTTAAAAAAAAATAATTTCCAACAAAGTAGTTACATTCAAAACCAGAGATGAATTTTCAATTAAAAATATTTAAAATTCTCGTTCGATGGCAAAAATTTCCCTGTTCCAAGTAAAATTATATTTCTGTACGGAAACTCCCTATTCTAAAATTAAAACGATAACTATTTTATGAAATCCCCTGTTCGAATTTAGGATAAATGAGGAAAAAGCTAATAAAATGTAATAAATCCATTTTTTGTAGAAAAAAAGATGAGAAAATGATTGTTTCTGTATGTTTGAAATATCAATTCGGGTATCAAACTTCAGCGAAAAAAAATCTCAGATAAAAAAATTACAAACGGTTTTTCTTAGAATTCAAAATAATAAAAATTGAATAATTAATTATGATTTAATTAGACTAAATTGAGATAATCTAAAAAATCTGCGACTTATTATTATCATATGAAAATGATTAAAATAATGAAATCTTAAATTTTTCTCCGATCAGAAGTAAATTCCCGGTCATTTCCCGACCCTTCCCATTCAGATTAAATTAATTAATTTCAAACTGAAAATATGAATTTTCAAAAAAAAAAAAGTTAAATACAGTAATATAAAGCTACATTTACAAAAAGAAGAATCAGTTTTATTCAATGTTATATTGCAATTAAAAAAAAGCAAGCTTCGAAAAAATTCCCTGACTTTAAAAACCATTCTCTGCCATTTTCAGTTTTTTAAAATATATTAAAATTCCAGGTTTTCCATTTTTTTCAGGTACGGTAGACGCCCTGTCAAAATAAATCTCAAGGGATTTATGATTTGAAAAAATCAAACTTTAATAATCAAGACAAATTTAAGAATATAACAATTGCAAATCAAATAAGTAGTCCTTTTACTCGAAAAAAAATAATTTTTAGTAAAAAAAAAAAGAGTTACAAAATAATAGCACTAACCTGTGCTTCTTTTTCGATTTCTTCCACCTTCTCGAGATACTTAAAATGAAGTTCCATGAGTCTGTCGACTTTCTCGAAATCATTTTCCGTAAATTTACTAAGCAATCGTTGCCTTTGAGTGCCTTTACAATTTTTCAACATACTCGCAATAATCCAAACAACATACTCTGAAAAATATAAAAAACTATAGATCTGTAAAGAGACGACATGTTTGATATATCGAAATTGTGACTTATCGAGGTTCGATGTAGAATTTCAGGTATCACCGGAATTTAATTTATTGCTATTAGAACTTCTTCAAGTTAATTTAAACATAAGTACCTTCGTGTTGTTCAACTGGCAACAGTTTTTTTCTATTTTTCGTTGGCGTTTTCATGAAGAGGGGAAAAATGGTTCTCAGTCCCAAAATGTCAACGAATTTGTTACAATTGTCTTTTCCGTCCAGACCATTCATCGCGTAACTGAGAACCTAAAATTATTATTTTTCTTTATTCATATGCTTATTAATTAGCCGTTGGCTATTAATTTATTATTATAAGAATGAATAAAACTCTTGTCACATAAATCTAAAACTACCTTTAGCGATCCGTTCCTCGACATTTTTTTCTCTCTGAGCATTAAATTCATGAGTTGAAGTCCTTCGCCACGCAGAAATCTCTCTTTATTTACTGTTAATAGTAAACTTGAGCATAAAACATTGAAGAGATTCTCCATCATCTCTTGCTCGTCTGCGCTTTGAGGATCGTGTCGCTTATAGTACTGAAAAATATATTTTTTACTAGCAGACCCGGCCACGCGTTGATGTGGCTCAGTTATAATACCAGAGATAATACATTGAATTTATATTATACTAAAATTGGTGTCATATATTGGCTGCTTACCCAACCTAGATAACATGAAATTTCGTTCAAAAAACTAACTTACACCGCCACCTGTTAGAAAATTATGGAGTATACAAAGAAAAACATTTAATTTTCAATGAAAAAATATTAAGGTCATGAAATGAGATAAAAAGTATCCTATCCTTTAAGTTGGACCAAATTACACACAGTATACAAAATTTCATCAAGATCGGTTAAGTAGTTTCGGAGTTTAGTGGTGACAAACATCGTGACACGGGATTTATATATAAAATTAAAATTTTTCATAAGGACAACCGCAGGATGTCGCCGGGAGCGGGTGATAATCTGAAAAATTGCACCCGCTTCCAGCGAAATCGCGGTAAAATTTCAGCCACAACCACGTCTCACAACCGTGAGATAGGTGGT
>NC_046657.1:86205496-86220968 GCF_010883055.1 Belonocnema kinseyi
CACCCAAAGGTCACGAGATCCCGCCGATCCATCGCATTGAATCCATTTTCATTGGCTCCCCCAGCTCTAGCTTGGTCGGCATTGTTGGCCGACCCATTGTCGAAAGCCCTGCGCGTTCTGTTGTTTTGAACCGCACTTACTACAACTATGTTTGGTGTTGTCATTGTTGTTCTAGGGTTCGGTATCCTAGAGTCACCATTCTAGACACCTCACCCAGGTGCCATTCAGCTTTCGGCACGGTTTTCACACCTCCGCTTGGGGGTTAATTCCTTCGGGACTACCCCTGGACAATTGTCGGCGACTGCTTATTTATTTTTGTAACCATATTCAGCAGAAACACTTGATACAGGGTCACTCTATCCGCAACCCGAGGACGCGTTCGGTGGCTTTGTCATAGGCCCTTCGGTTTGATTCTAGAGGAATCAAAACCGAACCGAATGGTAGAAGATAAAAAGTTAAGTCAAATAATTGTTTTGAAAACTGACTGGAAACAGATTACAATTTAGTATTAAACTAACAATTAAATATGTTACTAATTTTAAAACAGGCAAATTTTAATTGCATCAAGAAAGAATTTTTTTTAGTATAAAGACGTTATTTATTTCTACAAAAATCGGTTTGTTGAAAAAAAATACATGCGCGCGCGTCCAATCATTGTCAAATTATTAAGAAGTGCTATCCGCCATTTTCGATTAATACCTCGAAAGTATCGAGTTTACAAGAAATGTAAGCTTATATAAATACTACGTTAAATACAATTAATCAATAAAACAGAGGTCTTCGGCAATTTGAAATAAAAAATTTAATTCTTCCAGTTAAAAAAACATAACATAGAATCCACGTAGCTACAGTTAGTCAAAATCAGGGGGGTGCTCCAACTGTACTTCCCAATCTAAAAAATGTGTCATGAGAGCTGAAAACGGCCGCGCAACGGCGCAAGTATTAACTTTCTTCTACGAAACCATGCAATACCATATGAAAAATGTATGAAAATTACAAAATAAATATGTAAAACCCTTTAAAATCATTTTTTTTCTGTATAGTCTAGAGTCTGGTAGTAAATGAGACTTGTGTACTTACTTATTATTTTGTTTAATATAGGAAAAGGCGGCATAATTAAAATAATTCAAACAAAAATTGCATATATATTCAGAACTTTTTAAAAACAATAAAAAAATAAATAACGAATACGCAAATGAATGAAAAAAATTCAAAAAATATACATTACCGACTTATAAAATTTCCCAAATTTCAAATAAGGACAATATTTTAAATTGTAAACAAATAAAATATCTAATTTATAAATATCCGAAACTAAAATTCACCGACTTCGCGACAGAATTATAAAATAAACGAATTATTGAATTCCCACAAATATTTCAGTTCCCAAAATTTAGAACTAGTGAACATAGTTAATTGATTATGAATTTATAAGCTATTTATGAAATTATAAATACGGAAAACAACTTTATTAATCGTTAATTAATAATTTATTCATTATTTTCGGCAATTTTTAATTTTAGTAATAGAAATATTTATATATTTTATAATTCGGTAAACTTATAATTAGTTCATTTAATTATTTGTGGTATTCTTAGAATAATTGAGAACAAGCAAATAAGTATTAGAAGTTTGCTCCTAAATTTATATAAATATAATTTTTATAAGATTTAAAAAAAAATTATAAAAAAAAAGAATTTTTAATATTTCAGACGTGTAAGCAAAAAAAAAACTAGAAGATTTTTAAGATTTTTTTTATATTATTTTACAAAGTATAATAAGACAATCGAATCTTTTTAAAAGATGTTTAGGACTTTAGAAGTTGGGAAGGAACCAAAAAATATTTGATAAATTTTCGAAATTTTTTTTCAGTTTTCATATATTTATAATCTATTTAAAACGTCTTAAATTTTTGAAAATATTTTTAACTGACTAGAATTTTTCTAAACATTGTTAAATAACATTCCAATTTTTTTTTGATTACCTTAAAATCTTATAAATTTTCCTACAAATTTTAAACAAATTTTCTTATTCTCTTAAAAACGTTCGAAATTATTTTAAAGCACCTAAAGTTTAGTTTTAAAATCTTTAAAAATCTAAATTTCCGTAAAACTTTTACAAGTTTAAAATTTATTTTGAATATCTTCAATTTTACTTAATATTTCCTGAATTTACTCGATTTTATATTTGTATTTATTTTGTAATGTTCTGAAATTGTACAATTTCGCTTTAAAATCCTGTAAACTCTTTTTCGAAGTCTTAGGGAATCGTTTGCTATGTTTAAATACCTTTTTTAATTTTCTCTTAAAGTTTATTTTTCAAAATAAAAATATATTTAAAACTTTTTTTAAATTCTTGTCACACCTTCTAAACTAATATAATCTATACAAATTATTTAAACTTTTCCCTTCACAAAATTCTTAAAAAATCTTTACAAGTTCTAATTATTTTTGAATCGTTTCAAAACTTCCGAATATCTGTTAAAGTTACTAATTTTTTTTCTAAAATTATGTAATATGGAAAAATTGCAAACATGTACTTTAAAATCTTTTACACACTTTTTAAAAACTTAAGGAAGTAATTCAAAATGATTTATGATGATTTGTGTATTCTCTTTACACCCTGAGAAAATTCAGTTTATCTAAGAAATTTGTAAATACTGAAAAATTAAAAATATTGTCTTAAACCCATATTCTTTTACCCGAGATTTTGAAATCATCAAAACTTACAATTATTTTAAAAAACTAAACGATTTTTCCTCAAAATTAGAAAAATCCACCTGTGTTTTTCCCAATAATTACATAAATAAATCGTTTACTTCCTACATTTTTAAGAGTTTGTAACGGCTCTACATTTCAAAAGTCATATAACCGTAAGAACAACTGCAAATACAACAACCGTAAAAATACTTTTTTTAAACTAAAAAATTAAAAAAGAAATTCCGTATTGCCTTAAACAATTAAAAGTATCAATATTCAAAAATAATTATCAATTAATATTAAATAAGCAAAATAAAATATAATCAATATTAAATCTTAGCGATAAAACATTCCTAATTTTTATA
Organism: Belonocnema kinseyi; assembly: GCF_010883055.1. Classification (NCBI taxonomy): domain Eukaryota; kingdom Metazoa; phylum Arthropoda; class Insecta; order Hymenoptera; family Cynipidae; genus Belonocnema; species Belonocnema kinseyi. Next base: position 86,208,561 of record NC_046657.1, read on the forward strand.
GATTTTTAAAAATTATAAATTTTCAGCTCAAAAAATTGTTTATAATAATTTTCAAGGAGATTCTTTTCGGTTATAATTAAGCAGCTATCTAAAAAAAACCTTCAGGTGATATTTTTATGTAGAAATTTAAGTTGTAATCTGTTTTTCGTAAAAATTATAAATTTGGCATGCCTTTCAGTTACCCTACGCAATACAGCATCAGAGAAAAATTTAAAATAATGTAATTTTCGATCATGTTTGCGATAAAATCTTCTTACTCCGTGTACCTTTTTTTAAAAAATAAAAAGTTGCAGATGAGAAACTTTGTAAAGTAATTTTTAATTTTGAGGAATTTATAAAAGAATGTGCGAGAAAAGCATATTTTTTAAATAAATTTTCTGTAAAAGGATGTCTATTCAAATCCTGGAAATAATCCCTAGTAATTTTTTACAGATATCTCAAATTTTTTCCAGGAATAATTTTTCATAGTACTGAGCCATTCGGAAAATTATATTAAGAAACATTCTCAAATATATATTAACACAATCGATTAAATAATTAAATAATCCTAAGTTTTGAAGGAAAAATATTGCATTTTCGACAACATAGGTGATTTTTTAACCAAACAATTGATTTTTCAACCAAAAGCATTAATTTTCTACCAACAAAAGCGATCTTTGAACAAAATAGGTACATGAAATCTCAACCAAATAGTTCAACTTTCAAAGAAAAAAGATGAACTTTTAAGCAAATTGTTGAATTTTGGACTAGAAAAGATCAATTTTCAACAAAAAATGACTAGTTAAAATTACAAATAAAAAATTAATTTTCTTGAAAAAAATGCAAACAAATTAATTAACCGAAAAATTGTCAACCAAACAAAAAAATATAATTTTTAAAGAAAGTGATGAATTTTTAACTAAAATGATGAAGCTTCAACTGGATAGTTGAATTTTAAACCAAAAAGGTGAAATTTCAAATGAAATTATGAATCCGTAACTAGAATAGTTCTATTTTTAACCGAAATGATTGATTTTTAGCGAAAAAAATTATATCTTAACCAAAAAGAGTAATTTTTATCAGAAAAAACAAGTTGTCAACTAAAAAAGATAATTTTCGACCAAAAATTGAAAAGTAAAATTTTTAGTTTAAAAAATAAGCTTCAACCAAAGGTGAGATTTTTTAACTGAAATGATAGAATATTTACCTGAAACAATTACATTTTTAGTAACAAAAATTAATTTAAAAAAAAAAATTCAAAAAAATTGTTAAGGTTTTAAGTCGAAAAATGACATTTTATTTTAAAATAATTCGATTTTAAAGATTTTTGTTCATTTTTATTTTGCAATCTTACCAGATCTAAACATTTTGCTTTAAAATCTTCTCCATCATTTTTAGAAATGTTAGGAAATCATTTGTTATGTTTAAAAACCTTTTTCAATTATCTCTTAAAGTTCATTTTTCAATATAAACAAATTATTTAAAATTGGCACATGAATATAAGAATTTTCTTTTTTTTAATCTTGTCAGACCTTTTAAAACTTCTAAGTTCTAAAAATTATTAAATTTTTTCCTGCATTTTTTATATATTCTGCAAAATTAAAAAAATTGCCCTAAAATCTTTCCGAGTCTTCTTTGTTTATTTTTGAAATCTTCTAAAATCTTTTCAAATGATCTTTTCAAATGAATTTTTCGAAATAAGAAATTATTTAAATTTTTCTTAGGAACCTGAAAAAATGTCTTTCATTTTCGTGAAACTTTACAAAATTCTTTAAAAATCTTTACATGACTTAATTAATTTCGCCTTGCTTCAAAAATTTTGAATATATCTTAAACTTACTCAAATTTGTTATAAAATTATGTAATATGGCAAAATTTTTCTCTAAAATCTTTCACACTTTTTAAAGATTGTAGGAAATAATTCAAAATGCTTTGTGATCTTCTTTCGATTTTCTCTTGAAATTCCTTACAAAACAATTATTTAAAAATTTTCCATGAATTTTAATAACTGTTTTTCACACCTTGATGAAATTCAGTTTACCTAAAAAATTTGTAAATCTTGAAAAATTAAAAAAAAGGTCTTAAAGTCTTCCATATTTTCTTAAACCACATTTTAAAATCTTTAAAACTTAAAATTATTCTTTGAAAATAAAACGAAAACACATGGGCCATTTTCAACTCTCGGTGACAGGAGGCTTTAGAAAATTGGCATGATCAAACAAAAATCATCATAATTTGAACCATATTTAGAACCTTTTAACAATTTTGGACTATTTTAGGGCAAAATTCATTTGTATTTGTTGAAAAACATTAAATTTCAATCCAATAATTTTAGTTTGCAATAATTAAATTTACAAGCCTGGACAATTTCAGATTTTGTTAGTGTTTTTTATCAAAAAATAAAATTTCTATTAAAAAATTATTAGATTTCAAAGAAGATTAATAATTTTCGAATAATTTCGGGTTAAATTTGAATTTCACATTAAAAATTGTCATTATAAAACAAAAATCATTATAATTTAAGCAAGATTTGGAATCTTTTAACAACTGTGAATTATTTTAGTGTTTTCTTTTTTTCGTAAAAATTTGTACTTTTAATTTAAAAAATTATATCACAAAGAAGATTCGTAACTTTTAACAATTGAAAGTTATGTTGTCGTTTTACAACATCAATCTATATTTTTTTTAAACATTAAATTTAATTCCAATGATTTTTGTCTGCAATAATCAGATTTGGAAGCTTGGACAATTTCTGATTTTATTACTGTTTTTTCGTCGAAAAATGAAGTCGGTTATTCAAAACAAAATTAATTAAATTTAACAGAAGAATTACTTTTCAACAGTTTTGCAACAATTTTAGATTCGGTTTTTGTTTAAGTTATTTCCGTATAAAATTGCTATTGTTAATAAAAAATAATTATATTTCAAAGAATATTTAAAACATTTGAGCAGTAATGGGTTATATTATTATTTTTCATCGGAAATGAGTATTTTTAAACGAAAATGCACCGCTTTGTTTTTTTGTAGATTGTACAATAATATATTATTCGGAAGTTAATATATAAATTTTGATCAATCATTGAAAATAATATTGGCCCTGATTTTCTTTTTTATCATTTTAAATAATAGATACTATGAAACACAATAATTATAATAAGATTCTTACCGCCAATTGTTGGAGAAGAACATCAACTCCATCCAATTCTCCCAAAAGGGTTGCATTTTCTTTTGAGTCCTGAAGCAGAATTGAAAGCAATTCGCTCGCGTAAAGCTTGTTCGCATCGTACGGCATTTTCGCTTTAATTCTTTTTAATAACCACTGCATTAATCCCTGTTTCCCTGCTTCTGTCCTCAATATTGGTCTAAACTCTAAAATATTTTCGAAAATAGCTGTAACAAAAAATAAGAAACTTCTGTGAATTAAAAAAAGAATGTTAATTTTAAAGATACTTTTAGCAGTTTTAATTAAATTAAAGAATTGTTCCGAACGAAATCATTTTCATTTTGACATTTTTCGAAATCAATCATTTATAAACTAAAGATCTTTCAAAATTCAGTATTTCAAAACATTAATTTGAAAACTGTACAGTAAAAAATTAAATAAATTATAATTCAAAACCTTAAGACTGAGAAAATCTACAAATTAAAATTGTTTACAATTTTACAAACACTAAGTGTTAAAACTTTAGAATCGTTTTTCATTTGAAGTGATTCGAATTGTAAAATATCAAATGAGAAACCTTCAAGATTGTAAAATTTGAAACATGATGCATGCCAAATTATAAATTTGTAATATTAGACATTTTTAACCGTAAACATATTAAAATACCATATATCAGTTTTTGACCCAAAAATTAAAAGTCAATAAACCCAAATACGGCTACTTCAAAGATTCAAAACTCAACCTTAAAAATTAATCTTTTTTTAATTCGGCATTCAGTTCATGACATATTTTTTTTAATAAGAATAAATAAGATTTCCTTAAAAAAAAACCTGTGAATTTCACACTTGAAATTGAACAGTTTTAAATTGTAAATCTTCAATATTTAATCATTTTAAACATCACTAAAACTAGAAATACTTAAAATTTTGAAAATTCAAACATTCAAAATTTCAACTATAAACGATTCCAAACTATTTTTAATACTGTACAATTTTTAAAAGGTAAATAAGGAATTTAAACAAAAAACAAATTATTTAACACATTCTTTCAAACGCTTTTCGTTTCAAATTGTTGAAGTCTTCAAAACTTTATTTTAAAAATTCTTTAACATAAAATGTGGACTCAAACTTAAATAAAAAATTTATGTCCCCTGATAGCAAAAAATGTTAGAAATAGGTATGGCAAAGTGAATTATATCAAATTAAAAATTTTGCAATTTAAAGTTGAACATTAGAAAGTTTAAAAATTCACTGTCGTTTTCCTATTTTTCCAATTATTGAAAGATTTCCCTTTGTGCAGTCAAAGCAAGAAATTAATTTAAAAAGATTTTTTAAGTCTCCAATTGTTTTTGAACTTAAAATTGAAATTTATTAACTGGAACATTTAAATGCATGTTTGCTATTCACGAAAACCAGGACATGTAATTTTTTCTATGATTTTCCTATCTCCTTAAAAAGGCATGCTGAAGATAAAGAAATACCTTAAAATATATTGGCATTGTTGAGGAGTGAAAATAAATTAAACAAATTAATTGAATCTTTAGAGCGGCGGAAAACAAATTTACAGGCTTGCATATCAAAAAAGTAAGAGAAAAATTAAATTGGTCAATATCTTCTGTACACTGTTTTTTATTTGTAATGCTGAAAATATGGCCCATTTTCAAACGCGTACAGTTTTTGCTAATAATCAATAATAAAAAATTAAATATTTTTTTTGTTCAATTTATTATTTATTAAAAATATGGACAAATATTAATGTTTTTCTCGATTTTTGTTTTCATGAAAATGTATTTTTTTAAAACAAATTTTGTTTCGAAATTTTCTTTCATAAGACTACTTTTGCGAGAAAAATTTTTTTTCATGAAATTTCTTTTCATACATTTTTTCATAAATTTTTTTAAATATATTGTATGAAAAAAATGGTTTTTTGAAAAAAAAAATTGACGTAAAAAATTTGTTTTTCGAAAATAAATTATTTCAAGTTAAAAAAAATTTAATTCAACTTTTTTTTTAAATGTATAAAAAAAATGTTTTTGGAAAAAAACGAAAATTTTACAAAAACAATTCTTTTTTGAAAAAACAAAAAATTTTTCATAAACTTTCTGTTTTTTCGAATCAGAAATTTTTTCATACAATGTTTGTTTTTTTCGAAAATAAATTGTTTCATAAAATTAAAAAATAATCGTACCAAATTTTTTTTCTCGAAAAAACACGAATTTTTCATAAACTCTGTTTTAAAATAAAAGAATTTTTTATAAAAATGTTTGTTTTTTCAAAAAAAAAATTTTATTCGAAACAAAAATTGTATGAAAAAAATTGTTTTTCGAAAAAACAACAATTTTTCTTTACCGGAAAAAATTTTTTCATAAAATTTTTGTTTTTTGAAAAAGAAATTTTTTCATACAATTTTTGTTTTTTCGAAAGCAAATCGTTTCATAAATTTTTTGTTTTTTCAAAAAAAAAAATTTTATTAAAATTTTTTTTTCGAAAATAAACTGTTTCATAAAATTAAAAAATAATAGCACCAAATTTTTTCTCTCGAAAAATCAAGAATTTTTCATAAACTATATTTTTTAGAAAAAGAATTTTTTTCATAACAATGTTTGTTTTTTCGAAAAAAAAATTTTATTCGATTTTTTTTCTCAAAAAAGAAAAATTTTGTCACGAAATAAAAAAAATGTAATTTAAAAGAAGTTATGAAAAAATTTATTTTAGAAAAAAAAAATTTATGAAAAAAATTGTTTTTCGAAAAAACAACAATTTTTCTTTATCGGAAAAATTTTTTCATAAAATTTTTGTTTTTTCGAAAAAGAAATTTTTTCATACAATGTTTGTTTTTTCGAAAATAAATTGTTTCATAAATTTTTTGTGTTTTCAAAAAACAAAAATTTTAATAAATTTGTTCTCGAAAATAAATTGTTTCATAAAATTAAAAAATAATTGTGCCAAATTTTTTCTCTCGAAAGAACAAGAATTTTTCATAAACTATGTTTTTTAGAAAAAGAATTTTTTTCATAACAATTTTTGGTTTTTCAAAAAAAAAATTTTATTCGATTTTAAAAAAAAAAAAAGATTTTGTCACGAAATAAAAAAAATGAAATTTAAAAGAAGTTATGAAACAAAAAGTTATTGAAAAAAATTGTTTTTCGAAAAAACAACAATTTTTCTTTATCGGGAAAAATTTTTTCATCAAATTTTTATTTTTTCGAAAAAGAATTTTTTTCATACAATGTTTGTTTCTTCGAAAATAAATTGTTTCATAAATTTTTGGTGTTTTCAAAAAGAAAAATTTAAATCCTTTTTTCTCGAAAATAAATTGTTCCATAAAATTAAAAAATGATTGTACCAACTTTTTTCTCTCGAAAAAACAAGAATTTTTCATAAACTATGTTTTTTAGAAACAGAATTTTTTTCATAACAATGTTTGTTTTTTCGAAAAAAAAATTTTATTCGATTTTTTTTCAAAAAAGAAAGATTTTTGTCATGATATAAAAAAAAATTACATTTAAAAGAAGTTATGAAATAATTTATTTTCAAAAATGAATTTTTCATAACATTTTCGTTTTTAGAAAATAAATTGTTTCATAATATTAAAAAAAAATTGTATGAAAATTTTGTTTTAACACAAAAATTTTATGAAAAGAATTGTTTTTCGAAAAGTTTTTTTATACAAATTTTGTTCGAAAAATAAAAATATTTCTATGAAATTAAAAAAAAAGTTTAATTTTTATAAAAAAAATTGTATGAAAAACAATTTCTTTTCGAAAAAAAAGATATGAGAAACAATTGTTTTTCGAGAAATATGGGAGACACATGGGAATGCAAGGTGTGATAAATAAGGAGAAAAAGTTAGGGGTAATAAGGGGAAGATAATTGATGGACTGATTGGAAGTGAGGAGGGGGGAGCGAAAGTAAGATATGTTAGGGGAAATGAGAAGAGTGAAAATTAAAGGTAGGAAAATAAGTTGGGGAATGTAGGGGGAGCGGAAAAGTGGGAGGTTTGAACGACTTACCCATTGTATTGTGGACTCCGTCGCTTTCTTCCTTAATAGCTTCGTCGAGCCTCTCAAGATTCTGCACGAGAAGGGCAAAAACTTGCTGTTCGACCAATGCATCTATTAAAGAATCTACACTATCGACAGTGTCTTCGCGATCTTCCATGTCTGTCAGATCTTGTAAAAGAGTAACAATGCCAACTGCAATGTCGGTATTTTCATGGGCCAAAAGTTCGAGTAAAGAAGGAACCAAACTCAATTCTACCATTGTCGGATACAAATCTGGAGTTGTGGAAACTTGTCTTAGCTCCTGGATCGTCTCATGCAACTCTATTTCCGATTCCATAAATCTATAATAAATTGCGAAAATTGAAATATTTTCAAGCTTTCGAATATTACAAACAGAGAGAAATTTCCTAAAAAGGAGGACAACCAGGTGGCCTCTCAAACTTTAGACAAAAATATAATAATAATTATCATTAAATATTTATTGATTTATTATATAAATTTGGAAAAGAATGATACATTTTAGAACTCCAAGGTAAAATATATAATGCAAACTATTGTAAAAGAAATTTTAGACTCTACAGCTCAAAATGTTCTCAAAACAGGGGAAATAGGACGATTTTTCAAGAAAATGGGGGAATAAACTTCTTTATATAACATTAACTCAGGTACCATATTTCTAAGATTTCATGTCGATATTTTTTCAATGCATTTTCAACAAAATAATTCAGTTTTATAGCTGAAAATTCAAATTATTTAGAAAATATTTGACCCCTTAGCTGCATTTCTAACGAAAAAGTTCAATTTATAACCTGATAAGATAAATATTTAACCATACAAATTTTTTATAAGACAGTTGAATTTTCAACCAAGAAAGATGAATTTCCTACAAAAAAGATGACATTTTAATTTAAAAGAACCAATTTCCTATCCAAAACCAGATTATGTTTTTACAAAATTATGGAATTTTACAACAAAATAATGAAATTCGAAATAATGAAAAAGATGATTCGTTTGAAAAATAGATTAATTTTGAACAAAATAATTAAATTTTTAACCAACTATTAGAATTATTAATCAAAAGAGATTATTTCTGAACTAAAAATACAATCGTAGACTTTTTAATGAAAAAGACTACTTTCAACAAAAAGAAGATGACTTTTCTACCAAAATATGAAATTTCAATCCAAAGATACTGATTTTCTATCTAAAAAGAGGAATTTTCAACAAAACAGTTAAATTTTACACAGAAAAAAGATTAATTTTTTACAAAATAGTTGGATTTTGACCCAAAAAATAACATTTTGTAACAAATAGTCGAATTTTTATCCAAAAAAGTTGAATTGTAAACCCAAAGTGTTAATAGTAGACTTTTAAATAAAGAAAATTAACTGTGCACAAAAGAGATGAATTTTTGATAAAAATGAGGACTTTTTAATAAAATAGTTTAATTTTTAACAAGAGTTTAGCTTACAACCGAATAATTTTATTTTAAACTAAAATGACAAATATTTCACCGGAATACTTGAAATTTGTAGCAAAAAAAAAAAGAATTTTCAAACAAGAAAATTAACTTTCACAGAAAAATATAATTTTCTGAAAAGAACATTTTTTTTTAACGAAATACGTGAATTTGAAACGAAACAGTTGGATTTTCAATTCAAAAAGACCAATTTTCATTGAAATTGTTGAATTTTTAACATGAAAAGTTCAATTTTCAACTAAAAATGGTTTTCAGTTTAAAAAAAAAGTTAACCAAGCTGATGAATTTTCAAATAAAATTATGGATCTTCAACTGGAATACTTGAATTTTATGCCAAAAAGATTCATTTTTAACCATAAACATTATTTTTCTGTGAAAAAATACCAATTTTCCACGATGCACATAATATTATCCAACAAATAGTTTAATTTGTAAACACAAAATATCAATTTTCAAACAAATAGTTGAATTTTCACTAAAAACAAAAGATAAATTGATTTTCAACAAAGTAGTTACATTTTCAAAAAGAGGTAAATCGTAAATTCAAAGAATATCCTTCTAAAAAAAAATTAATTTTTAACAAAGAAGTTAAACTATTAACCAAGTAATTAAATTTTTAACAAAAAAAAAGATGAATTTGTAACAAACAATGTAAAAAATGTATATTATAATTCAGAAATTTTTCTTCTTTGAAATACTGCTTCTACTCTAAAAACTGTTTAAAGTGATTTCTTTATCTAAAATTTAGAAGAGAAAATGTTCAAAGTTTGAAGAATTCTGTCTTGGAAGAGGGATTTTTTAAAATTCCGATCTTCTAAAACCGAATTGTAATTCTTTACGAAAATTCTCGTTCCCTACAAAAAACTTTCTGTTTCACGTAAAATTATATTTCTTTACTGAAACTCTGCCTAAAAATAAAACGATAATTATTATTTAAAATTCCGTGGTCCAAATCAGATAAATGTAGAGTAAGCAAATAAAAAAATAAGTGTATTAATATTAAGTACCTAAAAATATATTTTTAATTTCATATTGAAATAAAAACTCTTTGGATGCATGAGAACTACTAACTAATGTCAACAAAAATAAATACTCTTGAACAATAATGAATTAGAATTTAATAAGTGTAAACTGAGATAATTTGAAAAATCTAAGATACATAAACCTTGGAATAGTAAATAAATCCGTAATTTAATAAAGACACTCATATGCCCTGCAACTGTGGATAAAGTAGAAATCATTTTTCGAAATTCACAAAAAGAATTAAAATAACAAGGTGTCTTAAATCCTGGGAAAAAAATCCTTGAAACTTCCAGTTTTTTTTGCAGATATCTTAAGTTTTTCAGGTACAGTTTTCATTCTACGGAGCTACTGAAATATTCCGCATTCTTTTTTAACAATCGACTCAGAATATGTGTAAAATTGTACTAGTTTATTATAAATAATTTTTTTTCAGTTTTCAGGGATTCAATTGTTTAATTGAGAAAGATTTAATAAAATTAAATTACAAGATATTCTTAAATATATTATCACTATGGATTATTTAAATAATACTACATTAAATTATATTTAAACCAATTTAAATTTATAACTTTTCAATTTAAAATATTATATTTACAACAAGATACATTAATTTCTTAAATAAATAGCTGAATTTTCAACAGAAAAGATTAATTTTCTACCAAAAAATACGAGTTTTAAAACAAAATTCATGAATTTTCAGCCAAATAATATAATTTTAAATGGAGAAAGATCAGTTTCGAACCAAAAAATAAAAGTTACATTTTCAGCTAAAAAAATTAAATTTTCATCTAAAAAAATTAAAAACAAACTAATGCATTTTTAATTAAAACGATAAATCTTAAAATAAAATAGATCAATTTTAAACCAAAAAAGATTACTTTTAACCAAGTAGTTTTATTTTTAAGCAAAAAAATTAATTTTCAAACCAGAAGATTAATTTCCTACCAAACAGACCATTTTTAACAAAATACACGATTTTTCAACGAAATAGTTCATTTTTCAACTAAAATTACGAATCTTCAACTGAAATAGTTACATTCTAAAAGAAAGAAAAAGTAATTTTTAACGAAAAAAAAATCATTTCCAAACAAATAATTACTTTTTAAAGCAAAATAATAAGTTTTTGACTAAAATTATGAATCTTCAACTGGAAACGTTGAATTTAAACCAAAAAGATTCATCTTTAACTAGAATAACTAACTTTTGAAGAAAAAAAAACGAATTTTTAACTTCAAAATCTACTAATAAAGACCATTTTTAACAAAGTAAATGAATTTTCAAACGAAATATTTAAATTTTTCACTTAAAAAGTCACATTTTCAACCAAATAGTTGAATTTTTAACTAAAATTACGAATCTTCAACTACAATAGTTTAATTTCAAGCCAAAAAGATGAATTTTCAACCAAAGCGATTAATTTCTGTAAAAAAGATGCATTTTTCAACAAAATACATGAATTTTCAACTAAATTTGAATAGTTACTTTCTCAGTTAAAGAAAAAGTAATTTTCAACGAAAAAAAATAATTTTCGAACAAATAATTACTTTTTAACACAAAGTAATAAGTTGATAACTAACAGTAAAAATCTTCAACTGGAATATTTGAATTTAAACGAAAAAGATTAATCTTTAACTAGAATAACTAACTTTTTTAACAAATTAAATGAATTTTCAACGAAATAGTTCAATTTTCCACTTAAAAAGTCACATTTTCCACCAAATAGTTATATTTTTAACTAAAATTTACGAATCTTCAACTGGAATATTTTAATTTCCAAGCAAAAAGATGAATTTTAGACCAAAAAGGTTCAATTCTACCAAAAAGGATGAATTTTCAACAAAATACATGAATTTTCAAATAAAAAATATAAATTGTCAACCAAAAATCGAATAGTTATATTTACAATTAACAAAATTAATGTTCAACCAAACAGATAAATTTTGAACAAAAATGTTCAAATAATCAATCGAAATAGTTACTTTTTCAGTCAAAAACAATAATTTTCAACGAAGAAAAAATAATTTTCAAGCAAATAATTACTTTTTCAAACAAAGTAATATGTTTTAACTAACATTAAAAATCTTCAACTGGAACAGATTAATTTAAAATACAAAGATTACTCTATAACTAGAATAACTTACTTTTGAAAAAAACGACCTTTCAACCAAAAAGACTATTTTGTAATAAATTACGTGAATTTTCAAAGAAATAATTAAATTTTCCACTTAAAAAGTCACATTTTCAACCCAACTAAAAAAATTTGAAATTTTAATTAAATGAGTTGGATTTGCAACCAAGAAAGGAATTTCTGTCAAGTGAGAAAAAACATCACAAACAGTTATTTTTCGACTAAAAACGATCAATTTTCAACCAAAAATAAAATAGTTTAATTTTCACGTAAAAAAATTAATTTCAAATAAAAAACAAAAAAATATCCACCATAATTGTAAAATACAGTAATATAAAGCTACTTTTACAAATAAAGAATCGATGTTAATTAATTTAATATTGCCATTTAAAAAAAATACACACTCCCTCGAAAAAATTCCCTGATATTAATTACTTATTAGTTAATTAGTTTCTTAATTTTTCTCTATTTAGCAACAAAAAATAATTATTTATTTTAAGGTTATGTGATTGATTATTTAATATGATTTTTATTCTAAAATTTTATTTAATTTTAAACTATCTGCATTACAATTATATTACTTTTTGAAATTATTATGATGTTGTGGAATGTATATCAGAATTCAATTTTCA
>NC_046657.1:86221068-86232589 GCF_010883055.1 Belonocnema kinseyi
AGTGTAAAAGGTTATTAATAATTAAAATTTTAAGAAATCAAATTCGGAGTGATACAAAATTTAAACAAATAAATAGTTATTCGAAAGTTGGGTAAATGATAAAAATTAACATTAAAAATACCAAGACTTTCTGAAAATTTATGAAATTTGAACAGGTTGCTTAGAACTATATATTCCCGGCTATTAAATTAAATTTCCGGTCAATAAACAGAAACAACTTCATGCTGCGAACACTTGTCCATTATTATCAACATTAATAAAATTTTTAAAGAGAGATGGTTCACAAACATAATCATAAATGCAAACAAATTTTTTTCAAAGACCGAGACGATATTCATTGCAGAAGTAAAAAAACATATCCAAAAAATTCCCAAATTCTAAAAACATGCCCGGATTTTTCCGGGTGCTTAAAATTCTAAGCTGATATCCGGGATTCTAGGTCAGGGGCAACTGAAAAAATTAATTTTTTAATAAACATAAATAGAAAGATTATACATACTTTTCTGGTTGATCAGGAAATTTGACCCTCATCTCTTGATTCCTGAGTGCTCTCTTTTCGAATAAAAGAATCATTCGTTTGAGAGAACCTTCATCGAGAACTTCGGTCTCGACAGCCTCAGTCTCCACATACTTGAGAATATCTTCCTTTTCCTTATCTGTGAGTTCAGTCTCAACGACATCGTGAACTGAGTAGGGAAGATCTGATCGAATTGGGGTGGGAGGTTCAATACTTCTGAGCGGAGTACCTCTAATCGGGGTGCCTCTCACCGGGGTGCCTTCAATTTCTCGTTGTCTCATTCGAGGATGATAGGGAGTTCTGATCACTTTCTTACGCCGTTTTACGTTTTCCCACTCATCCTCTTCCTCATCTTCGATGAGATCTTCTGGTAATGCTCTTTTTGGAGTATTTGGAGGCTAAGCACGAAGAAGGGGAAAATAGGGGAAAGATTAAACATTTATTTTTACATGAGGAAAAGAACGAACAATCTTTTTATAAGAATTTTTTAATTTTAAATGATTTTCCAATGACTTCCATTAGAAAATTAATGTTGTTTTAATTGGATATACTTAGGGCATTTGAAAATCCATTCGCAGTGACATAAAAAAAGTTGGAGAAAGAATAAAATGAGTGAAATACACAATTTTGATATGTTCAGCAGTGCGAAGTCAAGATGCTAAAATAATGGAATCGTTTGAGCTGAAGGACAACACTTTTTTCAATCAAAGAAAAAATTCTGCCTTATTTAGAATTTTTGCAAAATGTACCAAAACATGTTTTTCTGCACTGATTTTTTTCACGGTGTTTTCCAAAATCGCAAAAAACGGAGATCCCAAAAATCCTAAATCACGACAAACATATTTTCCCGAAAAAGCAAAATGATAAAACGTTTCTTTGGCTCAAGCTGAATAAATTTCAGGTTTGACATATTCAACATTTTTTTACTAAATGTGTGCAGTAGGGTGGTCAAAAAAAATTTTTTTTAGAATTTTTATGCAAAACGCCCGTAAATTTGTTCGAATCCACAAAAAAACCCTTTTTTAAAACAATATTTAGAGGTATCCGCAAGCCCCATGAAATTTAACACGTATTTCCAATTAGAAAAAAAAACGTTTTTGTAAATTTTATACAGAATTCTCAATATTAGGTGAATCGAGTTCGAAATTCAGCATTTCTCTTCACAATTCTTCACAGAATGCGAATAAAATATTATTTTTCAAATATCACCCCCATAAGTCTGTTTTATAGGGTCCCAAAAAACACCCATAAGTGAAAAAATGGGGTTTTCGAGTTTTTGGCGCTAATTATGATTTTTTTGCGTTTTTTTAACGCAGATTCTTTCAAATACATGAAATACTACTTTATACTGATAACTAGATGTTTATTTAAATTTCTTAACAATTTATTATTGTTTTTAGCAACATTCTCTTCGAAAAGGGTTGAAAAATCAAGGTTTTTTCTGGATTTTTCAACTTATTTTCAACGTTTCCGTTAGAGCGAGGTAATAATCAATTAAAGTTGATAAAAATAATTGTTTAAACAATTTGTTATTAATTATAACAATATTAGCTTACAATAATGCTAGAAAGTTGCGGTTTTTTCTGAAATTTACAACTTTTTGTCCATTTTTCACTTAAAGTAAGTAATTATTAAATTTGATTCGGCAACAATAATTGTTTAAACAAATTGTTAATGTTTATAGATATCTTCTTCTAGATTAATACTACATAGTTGAGGTTTTTTCCTGAAATTATTTACTTTTTATCACTTTTCAATTAGAGTTATGTAATAATTAATTCATGTTAAGAAAATAATTGTTGAAACAATTTATTATCATTGCTAATAATATTTTCTTTGCTTAATAATAGATACTTGCGTTTTTTTCTGAAATTTTTAACTTTTTTCCCACTTTTCACTTTAAGTGAGTTGATATTTAATTTAATTTGACAAAAACAATTGTTTGAACAAATTATTATTGTTTATAGCTGCTATTTTCTCTTAGATTAGTGCTAAAAAGTTGCGTTTTTTTAAAATGTTTAACTTTGCTTTACCTTTTTAGATGTGAACAAATAATAAATAAACATCAGAGAGAATCATACTTTAAATAGTATTGAATTGTTTTAAGTAAATTATTTTTGTTCTTTTCCCAATGTTAAAAAAAATTAATTAAAACAAAAAAGCTATTATACAAAAGAGACAAAAACAAAGAATAGAATAATTAAAAGTAAAAAAGAAAGAGATTGTTTAAAATATGATTCTCTCTATTGATTATTTATTAAATGTTCAAGCTAAAAAGGTAAAGGAAAGTTATACATTTCAGAAAAAAACACAACTTTCTAGCACTTTTTAGCACTAATCTAAGAGAAGATAGCCATAAACAATAATAATTTTTTTAAACAATTATTTTTGTTAAATTAAATTAAATATTAACTTACCTTAAGTGAAAAGCGGGCAAAAAGTTTAAAATTTCAGAAAAAACCGCAACTTTCTATCATTAAGCAAAGAGAATATTATTAGTAATAATAATAAATTGTTCAAACAATTATTTTGTTAACTTGAATTAATTATCACTTCATTCTAATTGAAAAGTGATAAAAAGTTAAAAATTTCAGGAAAAAACCGCAACTTTGTAGTATTAATCTAGAAGAAGATAGCCATAAACAATAATAATTTATTTAAACAATTATTTTTCCTGAATTAAATTAAATAATTACTCACTTTAAGTGAAAAGTGGACAAAAAGTTGTAAATTTCAGAAAAAACTGCAACTTTCTAGCATTATTCTAAGCTAATATTGTTATGAATAATAACAAATTGTTTAAACAATTATTTTTGTTAACTTTAATTGATTATTACCTCGCTCTAACTAAAAAGTTGAAAATAGGTTGAAAAATTCAGAAAAAACCTTGACTTTCTAACCCGTTTCTAAGAGAAAGTTGCTAAAGTCAATAATAAATTATTTAAACAATTTAAAAAAACATCTAATTATCAGTATAAAGTAGTATTTCATGTATTTGAAACAATCTGCGTTAAAAAAAACCGACAAAAAAATCATAATTAGCGCCAAAGACTCGAAAAACCCATTTTTTCACTTATGGGGGTTTTTTGGGACCCTATAAAACAGACTCATGGGTGTGATATTTGAAAAGAAATATTTTATTCGCATTCTGTGACTAATTGTGAAGAGAAATGGTGAATTTCGAACTCGATTCACCTAATATTGAGAACTTTGAATAAAATTTACAAAAACGTCTTTTTTTCTTATGGGAAATACGTGTAAAACTTCATGGGGCTTGCGCCACCTCTAAATATTATTTTTTTTCAAAAATTAAAAAATGGGTTTACTTTTTTGTGGATTCGAATAAATTTCCGGGCGTTTTGTATACAAATTCGAAAAAAAAATTCTAATGCATTTTGGACCACCCTAGTGTGCAGACTCAATAAAAAAATATGTTTTTGCACGTTTTTCAAAAAATTGTTATTGAGAAAAAAATATATTTTTAAATTTCGTACTTTTTTATTATTTTAATAGTAAAAGCTGTAAAGATGATAAATTCGTCATAATCTTTTAACCAAAAGGAAATATTTTGAATTTGAAATCGTTAAATTTGACTAATTGAATTTTTTTTCACTTTTGTTAAATGCCAACCCACAAATTTTTTCCTTCAGCTCAAACGATTTATTTTAGAATTTTCACTCCGCCCTACTCTTCAGTGCTGTTTAACTTAAATTAAAAATTGCTCCTGCTAGAGCATTTAAAATTGCAGTTGATCAATTTGGAATATTCAATTTTTTAGTTAGGTATTTAACTTTGTACATTTTGAGTAAAAATTCTTTACCTTCTAATAATTATTTAAAAATTACTATATATTTTGTAATTCTTCCCATTTTGTATTGCATAACAACTTCTATCTCCAGTATTCAGATTTTCAACATGCTTTAAAATTGTTCAGCTTCACATTTTTTTAAGCGTATTTTTAATGGTTCAGCACTAAAAACGTGTAAATTATTTATTTATAAATAATTTATTTAAGTGCTATATTTGCTTTAATTATTATTCAATAAAAGGTACACTGGATAATTACAGACAATTTTCCCACAAGACAAATTTTGTTTTTTCAAATATCGTATATTTAAAGAGAATAGGGAAAAAGGGGAAGTTTTTTTTTAAAGCGAAATTTCAAAAATAAGAGTACCCAGGCCTTGGAATCACTTTAGAGATCAAAAATTTTGTGAATAGTGTCAAATTAACAAAAAAAAAATGTTAAAATAGTATCAAAAAATTTTTTTAAGTATTACAAATTAATTTCAATGTTTATTTTAAATGTTTTTGCTTCTGTATAAATGATCAAAATTCCTGTTTGTTTATCGAAGTTTTTAGTCTTTTCCCTTTTTCTAATTTGTCCGTTTAAATTCGAATTGAAGTAATAGAACACAATGAGAAAATCCAATTATTTTTGGTTTAAAGCTCATTCTTCTCGGTTGAAAAATCTACTATGACATTTTTCGTTAGGAATTCATCTTTTTTATTTCAAAGTTTTATTATTTTCTTCAAAATTGAATTATTTTGTTGAAAATTCAAAAAAATTTTCTTAATAGGTCATACTTCTAGGCTGAAAATTCATATTTTTGGCTTGACAATTCAACAGTGTCATTAAAATTTTGTTTCTTTCTTGACTAAAATAATTTTTTACTGAAAATTTGGCTATTTTCTTGAATATTTATTTCTTTCTGTAGAAATTTAATCTTTTTTTGGCTAAAAATGCAACTGTATGGTTAAAAGTTGATTTGTTTTGGTTGAAAAGTAAACGATTTGGAACAAAATTAAACTATTTGGTAGAAAATTTATGTATTTCGAAACTCGTATTTTTTAGAAAAAAAATTTCTTTTGGTTAAAAATTCAATTGTTTAGTTGAAAATTAATCTTTTTAGATTAAAAATTTTACTTCTTGAACTGCTTTCTTAAAAGTTTATTTTCTTTGGCTAAAAATGGTTTATTTTAGTTGAAAATATCGTTTTCTTTTTGGCCAAAATAATTTTTTCAAACTGAAAATTTAACTGCTAAAAAACTGTCTTTTTGACTTGAAAATTTCACAATTTGATCTAAAATTCACCTATTTGATACAAATTAAACTGTACTCAATACAAATTACACTACATTATTTTTGGTTAAAAATTTACATTTTTTAGCTTAAAACTTCAATTATAGTTTAAAAATGTTCAAAACGAAAAAAATACATACTAGAAAATAATCAAATAAAATTTGAACTAATATCAATCGATTGTCAAAAATATTTAGTTAAAAGTGTATGTAGTTGGTTGAAAATTCGTATTTTTTTGTTAGAAAATTCAACTATTTGGTTAAAAATTTATGTATTTTGTTATAAATTTATCTTTTTTGGCAAAAAATAAATGTTCTTAGTTGAAGTTCAAACTATTCGCTTATATATATTTGATTCACAATTGATATTTTTTGTGTGGAAAATCAATTTTTTAAATAAAATTCCAATGAATGGTTTAAAATTAATCTGTTTTAGTCGAGGATTCAAGTATTTGGTTGCAAAATCGTATGTTTTTATACTTTCAATTATTTTTTTTTTTAAATTAAAATATTTTATGGTTTAAATACCAAATATTATTTTTTTTTTCTAAAAATTAGCATTTGTAGATTGAAGATGCAACTGTTTTGTTGAGAATTTGTCTAATTGGCTTGAAAATTCAACTACTTGGTTGAAAGTTGAACTACTTTGTTAAAAACTAATGTTTTAGATTAAAGATACATAATTTTAGTTCGTACTTTATTTATTTGTTTGAAAGCTTTATTATTTTTGTTGAAAATTCAACTTTTCTTTTGAAATTGAGGGTTTGAACTGAAAATTTAACTTCCATTTTTTGTTGAAAATTTATATTTTTTTCGAAGAAAATATTTATATTTATATATAAATAATTAACTAATACTAAAAACATAATTAATCATTTCTCAAACTATTCTAGAAATTAAGTAGTTTTATTTTCAATCCAAAATATGAACTTATAAAAAAAAAGATTAATTTTCTAAAAAAAAGTGTTTTAACAGAACTAAATTTTTTTTTACATAAATAGTTACATTTTTGACCAAGAAGGCAGTTTTTCAACAAAACAGTTGAATTTTAAACTAAAAAAAAATAATTACCAACAAAAAATGGAATATTGATACGATTCCCTGTATTTTAAGTATTTTATTGATTGAACGACATTTATTTCTTATTCAAAAATAAAATATTTAGTTAAAAAAATTAATTTTCAACCAAACTGATGAGTTTTGAACTAAAATGATGAATCTTCGACTAAAATATTTGAATTGTAAGCCAAGAAGATGAATTTTTAACTAAAATTATAAATCTTTAACCAGAATAATGGAATTTTCACGCAAAAAAAAAATTTTTTTTTGAACCAAGAACAATAATTTCGAACAAATGACTAATTTTCAACTAACAAAGACAATTTTTCAACCAACAAATAATTAATTTTTAAAAATTAGATATCATTATAAATTGGAAGATTTAAAAATTAAAAAATAAATGCAAATGCAAAATATATATAATTTTAGTATTGATCATTAAAAACTGAATATTAAAAAATTTTTAAACCTTTTAGATTGATCAACTTCAAATATAATGTGTACAAAATTCAACAATTTTTAAAAATTCAAGTGCTCGAAATTCTAGTGTATAATTTACGTCTTCCAAATTGAAAAATTTTTAATCTAAAACAAAATCAAAAAATTTAAGAGAATTCTAATTTACAATAATGCGATAAAAATGTCTCAAATATTATATTTTAAGCTTTCAATTTAAAATTGCTCTTCTAATACGGATTCCAAAGTAAAATACAATTATTTCTGTAAAAGGAATAAATTCAAACTTGTTTAATTTCCAACATTATTAATTAATCTCAACGGATAGGTATATACGTGAATACTTTTGCAAGTAATACAGATTTAATATCGTGAAAAGAAATTATCTGATTTTTGAGGTTATTTCATGTCGTGTTTCGTTTTTTCGAATTTTTCAATTAAAACTATAATTTTAAACACAGGACTTCACGAAATAAATTATGCTGATCGATAAAATTAATTAATGCACACACTTCAAGCCGAAATTTAATCAAATGGCTATAAAGTAGGGAAAATTTTATTTTCGTAAAAAATAAGGTCACACCGTTTATTTGATTTCTGGAATAAAATTAACTTTACATGAAAAATCTGATTTTTCAAGCGACTTAGAGAGAATTTTAACAATTTAAAGATCAAGACAGACCGCAGGAAATGATTTTTTGACCACACATTTCAACATTTTTATGAATTCTTGACATTTTCATTTATTAGGTTAAGTTACTAATGTTTTGAATTTTAAGCCTTTGTGAAGCATAAAAGGTCTCGTGAATAAACTAAAATTTACCTTGTAGGATAACAACTCTCCAATGTCCATTTTAGTTCACAGAAAAGGCACAATTTTTATATTTTTAAATAAAAAGCACACTCCGTATTTTTTGACCAAGCGAAACAAAACGGAAAAGTTGGGAAACTGTGGCAGCACTGTCGTTGTCGCCTGTCGCTCACGCTAGCTCACACATTCACACTAGTCCAGTTTGGTCCAGTCAACTTGTGTATTACATTGTAATTTGTAAACAAAAATTGTTTTGTATATTTTGAAGATTTTGGATTCAGTTTTATACTATTTTCAGAAAGATAGTTGACTGGAACATGTCGTATTACGCGGTTGCAAAGGGGAGAAACCCTGGAATATACATGACATGGTAAGCATTTGAAATTACTACTTTTTAGAAATAAAATAGTGTGATAACCAAATTGAGAAAGTTAGGTTACAAATTAAAAATATTCTTTCTTTGTTCTATTATTCGTGATTTGTCGAATTTTCCTTAATTTCTGAACTACATTCTTGAAAAATAACTATAATTTATCCCTTTGCATTTATCTACATCTCTTTGTTTGAGAAAATGGTTTTATCAAGATCGCGAAAAGAAATATCACATGAATTTTAGGTTAGTTTATAAAGCCTAGCGTTCTACATTCCATTTTTTATAACTATTTTTCTATCATTTGTCGTAGAAATAATTTAGTTACAAAAATTAATATTTAAGTTTAAAAATTAATATTGAAATTATTAAAATTTAATTCACGATTACTGAAAATATCTGGAATGTTAAAATTTATAATTTAAAATTTAAACGCTCAAAATTTTGTTGTTTCAAATTTAAATGTTTCAAAATTGTAGAATTTTAAATATAAATCCTTTATAGCTAAATAATTGTAAAATAGAAAAGATTACGATTTGAATAATTTCATTTTAAAATTTTAAAATGTTTAAATTTGTACAATTTTAAAATAAAATCCTTTATAGCTAAATGCTTTAAGAAAAAAGTTAAAATTTAAATAATTTCATCCTAAACAAATACAGAATTATTTGCTTTAATTTAAATAATTTAAAATTGTATAAATTTGGATTTAGAATTTAAACTTTCAATTAAAAAAATTTCAAAATTGTACAATTTTAAATTAAAATCCTTTATAGCTAATTGATTTAAGAAAAAAGGTTAAAGTTTGAATAATGTCATTTTAGCAAAATTCAAAATTAATTCAGGATTAAAAAGTGATTTGTAATTGATTTTACAAGACGCTACGGAATCTGTTTAAAATTTAATAATTTTCAGATTATGATGCTAAAAATTAAACTGTTTCAATTGCAAAGCCTTAATAGTTAAAAAAATTCGAATGCCCAATTGAAATTTAGAAACTATTTTTTATTTAAAAATAGTTTCAAAATAATATATTAATAATTAAAGGCTTTGATTAAATTTGAAGTATTCTTTAGTCTAAAATTTGTAATTAGGAAAAAGAACAGTTGCTTAACATTTAGAAATATTTGACTGTTCATTTAATATCAGTGATTATAAATCAAGTATTCAAAACTAAACACAAAAACTAAATTTTCGAGCGTTAAAATTTCAATTGTTCTATTTAAACAAATTCAATTTACAAG
This sequence comes from Belonocnema kinseyi, assembly GCF_010883055.1. Lineage (NCBI taxonomy): Eukaryota > Metazoa > Arthropoda > Insecta > Hymenoptera > Cynipidae > Belonocnema > Belonocnema kinseyi. The sequence goes on from NC_046657.1 coordinate 86,230,608, forward strand.
TAAAATTGTGGAATATTTATCTATAATAAGTAGAACACCTATTATTCCTACGAAAAATTCGAGAAGTTGTGAAGAGATTCAAAATTAATTTAAAATTTGAAATTATTTCAATTAATTTAAAGGAAGTGTCCACGTGATGTTTAGAAGTTCTGAAAAAAATTTCCTAAATAATTTAAAATTTGAAAAAAATTAAAACAACGTTGAGATGTTTGAAGATTTTGAAATAAAGTTTTGAAGCTTTTTGAGGATTTTTGAACCATTTAAAATTCAAATAATTTGACTTCTGACTTGAAAATTGTTCAGTTTATAATAAAAATCTAATCGTTCAATTTTTAATATTTCTAGCTTAAAATTGCTTAAAATGATTTGCAGTCCACTTTTTCTTAATTCAAATGGAAACGTTTTTAGGTTTAGAGTTCGAGATTTATCTTCATTGACCGTGAAAAATGTAAGCGAATCGGGAAATGACCGGGGATTTTTTTCTGCGATTAAAACGGCCAACCTGCGAATTATAAATTTTTGTATCTAAATACTAAGGATTACATTTTCAAAAGAACTGTGATTTTCGATTTGCTAATTTTTCCACAGAGCAACAGTATATAAACTAATAAAGTAATAAAATTGGCCATTTAAGCTTTGTGATTTATTTTACTGAAGAAAAAATACAGAAAAAACTCACTATTCGCTGGAATTATTGCGCCTACACTCATATAATAGAAATAATTATAATAATACTTAACTTACTTATTATAAACAATGTTTATAAACAAATTATTACTAGTGTTTTTTTCTTCCAGAAAAAATTGTTCCACGCTACTGCTAAGATTATTTATAAGTCATAATTTATAACGTAAAATGTGCATAAGTTGACATTTACTGTTTTTATAAACATTTTTATAATCTAATTCTAAATAAATGAGCTTTTCTCATAGCTAAATTAATTTTCCTGATCATAACTGATTTACGATTGTTTTTAAAGGTATTTATATACTTCAAGCTTCATCAAACATAAATAATATATATTATAAATTACAATTTCGTTAAAAAATGTCTTAATCGGCCATTTCCTCTAAGAAAAAAATTATTTTTTCTGAAATTATTGTTGTAATGACCTTTTATGCGATGATTAACCATTGGAATTAATTAAACAATAATTTATGTAATTGTTATATACATTTTTTTAAACAAATACTAAAATGTGTCATCATTAAATACGAAAGGTACGTTTTTTCACTGAAATTAGACGAAAATAAACAGTGACATGTGTTTAACGAAATTCGAAATCATATGACGTCACACCACGTGTTTCTCACCATGGGGGCGCCACATATTTCGTTTAAAAAATTGACATTTGCGGTCGATATTTTGTCTTTTTCTAATTAATTATTACAAATTATTGAATAAACAAATTTAAGTTTTAGTTTTGCATTTAAATTTTTTTGGAGTAAAAGTTTATAAAAAAACTTAACTTTAAGCACAAAAAAAATTATGAATGACCCTATTTACAAAATAAAGCTTTTTAATGCTAAATCGACTATAAATGAAGAAAATTCAAAATCGCAGTTCAATATGTATGCATTATAGACTCTATTTTTTTAGAATGTATATAAATTGTTCAGATTAAAAAAAATTTTAAGTTCATGAAATTTCTTATCAAATTTGAACCGAAGAGATGAATTATCAATCAAAATGATGAATCTTCCACTAAAACAATGAGCTTTTAATAAAGTAGTTCGACTTTCAACCAAAAACGATAAACTCTAAAAAAGTGTAATTGTTGATATTTCAAGCAGAAATTATTTTAATTTTAAGTTAAAAACAGTTGAAACTTCAAATAAAACAGATGAATCTTCAACCAATTAGTTGTATTTAATATAAAAAAGATGCAATTTTTATACAAAGAGAGGAATTTTCAATTAAGAAAGAAAAACAGTCAAAATGGTAATCTATTTTGATATTTTTTAAGTTAAAATTAATAAATT
>NC_046657.1:86232689-86237730 GCF_010883055.1 Belonocnema kinseyi
GGGAAACAATATATATAAATATATAGATCATAAATAAAAAGGCACATTTAATTCTTGTTGTCACTCTTTTCAAGAAATTCAATGGTGAAAAAAGTGTCACTTTTGATTTATTTACATGTTTGGCAAACAATTATTTTATTTTATTTGTAAAGCATCCATTTTGGAAAAAAATATTATAATCACCTAAAAGGAACCCAGATGCCATCTTTTCTATTTATGTTTGGTAATATAAATGCATCATAATATAGACAATTTAAATATGATTAACTACAAGAGTAAGATTAATACTTTATACACTGAATTGTATTATTTGTTACTTCTTTGCGTAAAATTTTTTGAATGTTTTAAAGGGATGAGTGCAAAGCTCAAGTACATCAGTTTTCCGGGCCGAAATTCAAAAAGTTCTCGAGCAGAGCTCAAGCTGAAGATTTCATCAAAGAAAATGGTGGTTTTTCTAAACTTTCTAGTCATCCCAGCACCAAAACTTTTTTGTAAGCAGTGTGTTATTTTGAAATGTATAGAGAGTAATAATTATAGTTGCAAATAATTTGATCTGCAAATTACTTTATGTAAAATAATGTATTTAGTTTTGAATAACATTAATTTTCTTTTCGAATATTTTCATTTCATTCCCAGTTTTAATTTTCAAGGATAAATGGGTATCCAAAAATTTTAATAATTTGAGAAAAATAATTTTTATAGCGAATCCAAGTTCCAAAAAACGAAAAGTGTGAAGAGACCAACGCCCGTTGAATCGGTATCAGATTCAAAACAATATCAGAAACGAAGAAAAACTCAGTTAATCGATTATGATTGCACCACGTCAAAGGTACTAAATTTAATTATTTTCATTATTTTATATATATTTTTTTAGTATTAATTTTTGTGTGTATAGTTAATGTTAATCTTTATATCCTAAATGTTTTCCAGTCAACAATTTTTCAGATAAATCTATTTTAAATTCAAATTTTTTAAAGAAAAATACAAGATTCAATCTTTCAGAATTGTTCGATTGATTACTTTAAAATTTAAATTTCTTGAGCATTAATATTCAAATATCAGCATTTTAATCTTTCAATATTTTTAACATGGAATCTTTTATAAACTAAATAAAACAGTATCTCAGATATAAATGTAAAATTTTCAAATTTATTAATTTATTTCCAACAAAAAAGGTATTTTTTTTACTATAAAAGATGGCTTTTTTTAAATACTTGAATTTTCAACCTCAAAAGATAAATTAAAAAAGATGAAATTTATATTAAAAAAACGGAGAGTTTTAAAACCAAAAAGAAGACTTAAGAACAAAGAAAGATTTTCCTTTCAAGAAATGAAAAAAAAAACTGTTTCTAAACTGCTGAATCTTCAAGCCAAAAGAGGACTTTTCTCTACAAAAATAGAATTTTCAAACCAAAAAGACAAATTAAAAAAAAAGAGTTGAACTTCCACCCAAAAAGATTTCAATTGATTTGTGGACACAAAAATACCAAATTTTTATTTATTTATTTATTTATTTAGAACAGTGTACGGGCAGGACCCTTTGTTACAATCAACTTATGAACTAATTGAAGAGAAAACTTAAATCTAAATCAGCCGGACAAGTATAATGGCCGCGATTGCTGATTAAATTGCGTAACAAATTGTTTAAGTCTGTCGCATTGGTGTTGAAAAAGTCGAAACTGTTGTTGAACTTTTTATTTACAGCATTCGCTTCTTGATATATCATATAATTTTAAACAAAAATTAAATTTTCTAGGACATAGTTGAATTTTCAACAAAACAGTTGTATTTTTCCGAAAAAGATGCAATATTTATGGTGAAAAAGAGTAACTTTTAAATCAAAAAGACAAATTTTCTGAAAGAATTGTTTTTATCTAACAAAGATTTCTGTTGACTTATCAAAAACAAAATATAAATTTTAAACAAAAGGTTAACCAAACTTATTTTTAACCAAATAGGTGAGTGTTCAACCAAGAATAATATTTTTTTTACCAAAAAAGACGATTTTTCAACAAAATACATGAATTTCTAACTAAAAAAGTTAAATTTTCAACCAAAAATGGAATATTTATGTTTTCATTTAAGGAAATTAATTTTTAATGCAAAAAATTAACTTTCTACTAAAATGATGAATATTCAACCAAAAAGATTGATTTTCTATCGAGAGAGTCGAATTTTCAACTAAAAATAAGTTAAATTTTATTTTTCAAACCAAAGGTGAAATAGTACATTTCTTTAGTAAAAAAATTAATTTTCAACCGATAGTGACGATTTTTCAACGAAAAAATTCGATTTCAAAATTAAAAATATAGATTAAAAAAGATTTTATAACAAAATTTACAAAAAAAATTGATTTGTAACAAATTGGTTGAAATTTTAACCAAAAAGATTAACTTTTTACCAAAAAAGACAAATCTCTAACAAAATGTATGAATTTTTAACCAGAAAGGTAAATTTTCTACAAAAAAAAATATATATTTTCAATGGAAATCATAAATCGCTACCCCAAAAACTGAATTTGTAACCAAACAGTTGAATTTTTAACCATAAAGATGAATTTTGAACAAAGAAATTTTTTTCTAACTAAAAGACAAATTTTCAAAAAAATAAATACATTTTCAGTTATAGAAAGAAATTTTTAACGAAAATGATTAATCTTTCACCGAAAAAAATAAATTTTCAAATACGAACATTCATTTTCTACACAAAGAAATCAACTTTTGATCAAAGTTAACCATTTTCAATCAAATGGTTAATTTTGTATCTAAAAAAGATAACTTTTAAACCAAAAACCGAATAGACTAAGAGGATTAATTTTCTACAAAAAAAAGACGAATTTTCAAGCAAAAAAAAATTAAGTTTCAATCATAAACATTAATTTTCTACAAAATACGCGGATTTTTAAATAAATAGTTGAGTTTTCAACTAAAAAAATTCATTTTCAACCGAAGATGGAACATGTTAATTTTTAGCTATGGAGATTATTTTCAATCATTTAATAATTTCCAAAAAAATAATTCAGTTTTTAAGAAACAAACAAAAAATAATTTTCATCTAAAAAATGAATTTTTCAGGAAATAGTTGAATTTTCCACCAAAGAAATAAATTTTTAATCAAGAATATTAATGTTTTACAAAAAAAGACGCATTTTCCACTAAATACGTATATGAATTTTCAACAAAATAGTGTAATTTTCAAATGGTAAATTTTAAATTAAACATAAGTTCCGTTTCCGACATGAAAGTGTAAAGTAGCGGGAATTGTTGATGCTGAGTTTTTCTGATATTGTGGTGAAATTTGAGGTGAGTGGATTGTGGAAGTGTGTGGAAGGGTGTGGAGGTGAGAGATCTAATTGAGGGATTGTGAGATTGCAAAGGGGAGGTTGATATTTTGGAGGATTCAGATAGATTTGTGTGGAAGTTTGTTTGGAGATTTGTGACAGGGTGGGAAGACTGTGTTAACGGATTGGTAGTAGCAGGGTTGGGTAGCGACAAAGAAAGGCGTGACAGGTAACAGACAGCGACGATAGAGGCAGGGAAGTATAGAAGGCGGGAAAATTTGAATTTGATTAATGGCTAGTGGAGCGAGTATCTCCTCGGAAGAAACAGAATTAGAGCAGGGAGTGTTTAGTACGCCGAAAGTGATAAAGGAAACGAAGGCAAGGGGGAAATATAAAAAAACTATAGAAAAGGAAAGATTAAGAGCAAAAAGCGTAGGGTCCATAGAAGCATTTATCAAAAGGAAAAGAGGGGAAAGGGAAAGCAGTGAAGAGGAGGAAGATATCGGGGCGAGTATTAAATACCAGAAAATGTTTATATCGCCGCCGGAAAAGCAGAATTTGGTAGGAAAAAACGATAACAGGGAGGGTGCTGACGGTAGCGGAGATGTAAATGAAATGTCGATGAAAGAAGAAAGGCTAAAGGAAATTAGAGAAGTGATGTTAGAGGTAATGGGGATTTATGAAGAAAAGCAGGAGAAAAGGGGAGAGGAATTAAAGAAGGAAATTAGGCGGGAAATGGCTGAAGTTAAGAAAGAAATAAAAAAATGGGAAGAAATCAGGAAAAGTTGGAAAAGAGGATGGAGTCATTGGAGCAAAAACTAGAGAAGCAGGAAGAAGTTAATAATACAAAGGTAGAGGAGATAAGAAGTAGGATGAAGAAACTTGAAAGCTCGAACGGGAATTACGGTAGGGGCGAGAGTGGAAATAAGGAGATAGAAAGGCTGAGAAACATAGAACAAAGGAAAGAGAGGGAAGAAAGAAAATTAAGCATAGTGATAAAGGGAAGATTAGAGGGGAAGGAGCTGAAGGAAGGGGTGGATGAAGTACTAAAAAGGATTGATGCTAAGGTAGAGATAGAGGAAATGCGAAATATAGGAAGGGAAGTGAGAAGAGGGGAGATAATGGTACTGGTGAAACTAAAGAAATGGGAACATAAGAGGGAGATGATGACAAAGAAGAGTTTATTATATGGTAGTCCGGAGAGAATAGAGGATGATTTGACATGGGTAGGAAGGAAGATGCAGTATAAATTAAGTAAAATAGCGGAAGAGGAAAGAAAAAAGGGAAAGAGAACATGGGTTAAGTATGGGAGAATTCAGATAGATGGAGTATGGTGGGATTGGGATGAAGAAAGGGAAGAGATAGTAAGAAGTAAGGTGCAGGGAAACTAGAAGAGGAAGGAACGGGAGATAGGAAAATAAGAAATAGTAAGAAGGAAAAAAATATGAGAAACGAAAGTAGGGAAGAATGGAAGATTTGTTACTGGAATATAGCAGGATTAGAGAGAAAGGATAAGGAGTTTATGAGAAATTTGACAAAATGGGATGTAGTCATAATTATGGAGACGTGGTTAGATGAAAAGGAATGGGAAAGAGTAAGGGGAAGGTTACCAAGTGGTTACAAATGGCAAGTGCAAAATTCAAAGAGGAAGAATAAAATGGGCAGGGCAATGGGAGGAATGGTGATGGGAGTAAGGAATGAATGTATAACAGGGAAAGATAAGAAAGACAGGAATGAACAAAAAGAAGGAGTAATAGTAGA
>NC_046657.1:86237830-86246448 GCF_010883055.1 Belonocnema kinseyi
GTACTAAATGGGGAGGGAAAAAAGTTGTTAAAGAGCTTGGAGGAGTTGGGATGGTATATCTTAAACGGGAATATAGAAGGGGATGAACAAGGAGAATATACATGCTCAGGAAGTGAAAGGGGAACGGTAATTGATTATGTGATAGTGGATGATGAGGTAAGAGAGAAGGTTAAGAAACTAGAAATAGGAGAATATATAGATTCGGATCACTTTCCCTTAATAGTGACATTAGAGGGACAAAAAAGGAATAGCAATATGAGTAAAAGGGGAGCAAATGTAAAAAGTGTAGGAAAAGGGGATTGGCCAAGGGAAGGAAAAGAACAGTTTAGAGAAAAAATAAGAAATATAAAATGGGAGAGGGAAATGTGGACGAGGAGATGGAAAAAATGATAGGAGAAATAAAAATAGGATTAGAGTATACAAACAATAATGAAGTTAGTAAAGGGGGGAATAGAAGTGAGTGGGATGTCGCAATGAATACGCTCCATACTTTTTGCAGAATTGACCAAAAATGTCTTGCCAATGACTCCTTGCTGTATCTTTTTTTCAAATTAACAACAACTGGTAATTATTTAAACATTTATAATTAAATGCACACTTTTAACATTATTCCACGAATAGGGCTCATTTTTTTGCGGAACCCACTAAAAATGTATCTTTAGTGACTCCTAGATGTTATTTTGTTAAAACTGATAAAAAAATATTAATTTTTTAAACACTTTTTTATAAATAAATGCACATTTTCACCATTTTTCCAAGAATATACTCCATTTTCTTTGCGAAATTAACTAAAAGTGTATTTTCAAATACTGTTTAATATGTAAACAATATTTAATTAGAAATGCACAGTTCGATCATTTTTCCATGAAAAAATTTTTTTTTCTTTGCGGAATCAACAATAAATGTCTTTCCAATTATTCCTTCTTGTCACATTTTTATAATTAGAAAAAAGTGTTGATTTTTTAAGCAATATTTAAAAACAAATTCACTGTTTGATAATTTTTTATAGATATTTTTTTTGCGGACTGAGCTCAAAAAGTAAGGTGATTTCATGTATTAATCAAAGGTGTAATTGGTTTTTAGTTATAGTTTTATCAAATTATGCATTGATTTGGAATCGTATCTAGACATTTATCGTTGATTTTGAAAAGAAAATTAATACGTTTCATAGAAAAATGGTCAAACTGTGCATTTATAAATAAATATTGTTCAAATAATGAACAGTTCTTGTTAATTGGACAAACAAGGCAACAAGGAGTCATTGGTAAGACATTTCTAGCTTGCTCCACGAAAAAATACGTTTATTTCTGCGAAAGTGACCAAAATGTACATTTTTAAACGAAAATTGTTTAAATAATTAACTTCTCTTATCCGCTGGCAAAGTATCATAGCAAACAATCATTGGAAATATATTTTTAGTTTGTTTCGCAAAGAAAATGGAGCCTATTCTTGGAAAAATGGTCAAAATGTGCATTTATTTATAAAAAATTGCTTAAAAAATTAATATTTTTTATTAGTTTTAACAAAATTACATCTAGGAGTTACTAAAGATACATTTTTAGTTGGTTTCGCAAAAAAAATAGGCCCTATTCGTGGAATAATGTTCAAAATGTGAATTTGTTGATAAATATTTGTTTAAATAATTACCAGTTGTTGTTATTCTGAAAACAAATTACAGCAAGGAGTCATTGGCGAGATATTTTTGGTCGATTTTTCAAAAAGAATGGAGCGTATTCATTTAACATACGAAAACTTTGTATTTTTTTATAAAAATTGTATAAATTATGCTGCCAAGCAGCACATATTTTTAAATAATCATAATTAGGCATACATTCCTCTAATATTCAACTACTGGATATATCCCAAAGCCTTACATTAATTAAAAAAAAAAACAACTTAAAAATCCATTGAAAATTGAGTTGCAGACAGACTTTTGTCAACAAAAATTGCTTTGGCTACATTGTGCGATGGAGAAGATCTTTTTCAGACAAATTTTTTTTAAACATTTCTAAAAATTGCAGCATAAAATTGAATAATAAGATAATAAAATAGATCTTTTTTAGTTGAAAATTCAATTATCTGGTTGAAAATTCATTTATTTTGTTGAAAATTCATTCTTTTTTGATAGACGATTAATTTTTTTGGTTGAAAATTATTCTTTTCTTCTTGAAAATTCAACAGTTTTTTTCAAGTTTATCTCTCTCTTGACTAAAAAATTTTCATCGTTGAAAACTCGACTTATGTTGAAAAGTCGTCCTTTTTGTGGCATTCAAATGTCTTTTATTAAAAATTAAAATCTCTTTTGGTTGAAATATAAACTACTACATTTTTCGTTCAGAATTAATCTTTTTTGAAATGAGAATTTAATTACTTGCTTGAAAGTTAAACTGTTTAATAAAAAAGTTAATTTTTTTTGTTGAAGATTAATTGAAAATTCATTTCTTTTGTGGAAAAATGAGCTATTCTGTTGAAAATTTGTTTTTTCTTTAGCTGAAAATGAATATTTTTATTCACAATCAAAATATTTTAAATATTTGGTTGAAAATTTGTTTGGCTTTTTAGTTGAAAATAATTTTTGTTTTTAAACTGAAAATGTAACTATTCCAGATGAATAAATAACAATAAAAGAATTAATTTTCTTGTTTGAAAATTCATCTTTTTGGTCGAGAATTGAAGTATTTCAGTTAAATATTGATCGTTTTGGTGGATAATTCATATTTTTGGTTAAAATAAAACTACTTGGATGAAATTTAGTTAATTAAATTATATAATAATAGAATTTTAGTTAAAAATTCATTTATTTGGTTCTGCATTAATATTTTTAAATAAATATTTAACTATTCAATTTTTAGACAAAAATTAATCTTTTTTAGTTTGAAATTCAACTATCTATTTGATTTTAAAATTTGTCTTTTTTGTTTAATAATTCATTTTTTGTTTACAAGTAACACTACTTGGCTGAAAGTTAATGTTTTTAGTTAAAAATTGATCTTTTTCGTTTGAAATTCATCTATTCCAGTTGAAACTTTATCACTTGGCTGATGTTTAAAACATTATAAACAATTTTTTTTCTTACTTTAAGCTACTGAAAATTATTGCCAGACAGTAATTACACTGATTGAGGCTCTTCTTCAGTCCATTCGCAGATCTTCAAAAAAAGGGAGATCTAAAAAGTTAGGATAAAAATATTCTTTATTTTGTTGTTAAATAAAGAATGTTGGTTGAGTCAAATCGAAATTCTTGCACCGACTCGATATACCCGAAAGTCTTGCATTAATTAAAAAAAAGCGGTCAAAATTAATTGAAAATAGGGTTGTAGACAGACTTCTGTCCACAAAAATTGCTTTGGCTACATTGTGCGATGGAGAAGAACTTTTTTCAGAAAAAAAAGTTTAATTGTTTTTTTTATTTTTAAATGTTGTCATTGAATAAGTAGACTGACACTTTTCCTGGCAAGAGTGGATTCGTCACTGATGAAAATGGTTACGTAAATGTTTATACCGACGGAGCTTGCACTCAAAATGGAAGGAAAAAAGCGAAAGCTGGTATGGGAGTTTGGTTTGCCGATAATCATCCTCTGTAAGAAATGGTTGCAATATATTAGCGAGAAAATGGTCAAATAAATTCAGTAGCCTCATTAAAATATTGTTTTAAAGAAATATTTCTCGGCCTGTGATTGGTCGACAGACAAATAATATGGCAGAGATCCAGGCGGTGACTGAGGCCGCAAAACAAGCTCGAAAAGCCGGAATTACAAAACTGAAAATCAACACCGATTCCCAATTTTTAATCTCTTGTAAAACAAAATGGATGAAAAAATGGAAAGCCACTGGATGGAAAACCGCTACTGGACAACCGGTGATTAATAAATCGGAGCTTTTGGAAATGGAAGCTGCTCTCGCTCCACTTGAAGTTTCTTGGGTAAATATGGAAATTTAAATTTTAAGATACAAATCGAATTTATTTGGGTTGTACTTGAAAATATTTTACAATTTTATTTTCACTTTTAGAATCACGTTCGAGGCCACGTTGGGATTCATGGGAATGAAATGGCTGATAAATTAGCGAGAGATGGGGTTAATAAAAGCGAGGACGATTAGAAGAAATAAACTTGTTCTTTTGATTTTCGTTTAAATTTAAATATATTTCCTGTTCGACATTTATCGGTTTCTAGTTTGATTGTATTATACAAAAAAATAATAAAATACTATATTTTTTGCTAAGATTTTTATTACTATTTTATATAAGGTGGCCGCTGGACCGGGAAACCGAGAAATGACCGTGAATTTATTTTTTGATTGGGAATTTAAAAAAATTTGTAGAAAAAAAACATCCGTCCAACTTGGATTTCAACCGTTTTTGAAATAATTGGGTATGTTGTGATCTTTTTCAATTATGATATGATTAAGTTTAGAATGCGTATTTCGAAAATATTTCACATTAAAAATTTTCCATTTTAGATTTTTAAGAATACATTTTAATTAAAAGTGTTAAATGCAGTTTCAAAAAGTTAAACAACTATAAATTAGAAGCGTTTAAAATCGAAGATTTTTTATGAGCAACATTTTTACTTGATCAACTGTGAATATAAATTAATTAATGATTTTTAATAATAATTCGGCATCAGTTCACAATTTTAGAATGTCTAGATTTTTACGTTAAAAATTAAACTGTCTCAATTGGGAAGTCTTAAACAAATATGAACGCCCTATTGAAACTTTATAAACTATTTTTAATTTGAAAATAAGTTCAAAATAATTTATTTATAATTAAAGGCTTTTATTAAATTTCACTCTAAAATATTCCATTTTTAAACCATGCAATTTGAAATTTATTAATTAAGATAAAGAAGAATTACTTAATATTTGGAAATATCTGACTGTTTATTTAAAATCAGTAATTATAAATTAAATATTCAAAACTAAACTTTGAGCATTACAATTTTATTGTTCAATTAAAAAATTTTAATTTGTAAGTAAAATTGTTGAATTTTGAAAATGAATTAAAAATTTGAAATGATTTCAAATAATTTAAACAAATTGTTTACGTGTATCGAAAAAATTCGGCTAATCGTACAAAAATTTCAGTGCAAATAGACCACGGCCTAATGTAAAACAAAATGTAGATTTTGGGACATTTCGAACAAAAAAACTAAAAGTTGTATAAGAGTTTTAACAGGCTTCAAAAGAATAATAAAATTTTGCTTAAGATTTCTAGGAAAATTGGAAATAATTTTTTATTTTGAAAAATTGTCGGAAATTCGAATAGATTTAAAAGATATTTAGAAAATGTGAAAAACTTAATATTTTTAAATTTGAAAAAATTTGAAACAACATGTAAATGTTTCACGTTCTTGAAATAGAATTTCGAAGCACTTTATTGATTTTTGAATTATTTAAAATAAAAAATTTAACTTTTTAATTTTAACAGGGAATTTTTAATATTTTACCAATTGATAGTTGAAGCTGAAATTTATCCAGAATAATAATAATTTTGATTTGGAAATCGGGAATTTTCAAATTTTAACCAATTCCAAACTTGTACTGGAAATTTTCGAAAAGGAAAAAAATTCTGAATTGGAACAGGAAATTTTTCCAACTAATTTTAATTCTGAGTTGGAGCAGGGAATTTTCAAATTTTAATCAATTCTGAGTTGAAACTGGTATTTATCCAAACGAATTATAATTTTTTGGGAACAGGGAATTAATCAATTCCAAACTGGAACAAGGAATTTTCTAATGAATGAATTCTAATTCTAAGTTGAAACGGGATATTTTCGAACAAAATTAAAATTATGGATTGGAACAGCGAATTTTACAAAAAATTCTAATTTTTCGTTGAAGCGGAAAATCTTCGAAAATTATTAAAATTCCAGATTTGAACAAGGAATTTTCAATTTTCAACGAATTCTGAGTTGCAACTAAAATTTATATTTGACAATAACAATTCTCAATGGAAAATTGAATTTTTCCAACAAAATTGTTGTTCTTTGCAGTTCAGTTTTTATTACTTTCAATGGAACTATTTTTAGATTAAGTGTTCAATTTTTTAAATTTCATTGACGGTGAAAAATGTTTGCGAACCTTTTTCTTTTGTCACCTTTAGTTTCTTTTTGGTGTCAAAATTTTGATAAAATTTAATAAAATCATGTCGAACTGACAAAAAAACACCCCAGTGAATGATTTTCATTATCATGCTACAAGATCAAAAATAAAAATGTTGTAATGAATAACATAACTTAAGGAAAATAATGAATTGTGGTATTTTCTCATTAACACTTGTAATCATCCTTCCATTTTTCATCCAAATCTACTATCTGCTCGTAAGTTTTTTTTTAATTGAAAATTTTGTTATAAATCATTTTAAATTCCTCTAAACTCTTTTAAAAGCACTTTAAATTGGTTAATTCTTGAAAATTCGACACATTTTAAGTAGTATAAAATCTTTGCAATTTTATTAATCGGGGTTTCCACCAGGGCACTAAAGCCCTGTTCTCAATTACATTTCAAGTTAAAAATGAATAAAATTGCATTATTTAAACAAAGTAATTATGCAAGTTATTCAGAAAAACGTACACTTATACATTTATAATAATTTCTGAAAATGTCAGCACAATATATTCATTTGTTTAATTATAAAGCCGCCGAATATAATAACATGTAATTAATGAAGCAGCAAGTATCACAATGTAAAATTTTGTGCAATAAATCGGAATTTCTTGAAATTCGTCGAAATCTCTCGACATATTTAAAATCCCGTAAAATCTCGAAAATTGTACAAAATTGATGAAATTATCTTGGATTATTTATAAATTATTTGAAATAGCGTTCTCTTTTTTTGAGATCGCTCATGAAATCTGGTGTGAAATATTTAAAACCTTGGAGAAATTTCAAGAGACTTGAACGTACCCCGTAAAGACCCCATTGGGTCCTTATTCGGTTCCTTTTTAAAAAACTCAAAAAAAAACAGCAAAATCAACTTTTAAATTGTTGAAATTAGGATTCTATGTTAAAATTCCCTTTAGAAGGTCACGGAGTAATCGCAATAGTTTTTTTTTGCAACGGTAAAAAGGCGTTATAGATCTTATATATTTTTTGAACTTTTTACCGCTGCAAAGAAAAGTATTGCGATTAGTCCGTGAGTTGCCAATAGAAAATTTAACTTAGAATCCGAATTTCAACAGTTTAAAAGTTGATCTTGCTGTTTTTTTTTGAGTTTTTTAAAAAGTAACCGAATGGGGACCCAATGGGGTCTTTATACGGGCACTTTGTAGAAGCTCCATACGGTTCCTTCAGTCTGTCAGGGGATTTTAAGAGATTTCAATGTCTTTTAAAGATTTAAGTGAATTTTAAAGTATCCTAAAGATTTCTAAAAATTGCAATATAAAATTGAATAACAATGTAATAAAATAGATTTTTTTTTAGTTGAAAATTCATATATTTTGTTGAAAATTCGTTCTTTTTTGGTAGACAATTAATTTTTTTGGTTGAAAATTAATCTTTTCTTCTTGAAAACTCAACCGTTTTTTCTCGATTATCTCTCTCTCTCTCTTTACAGAAAATTTTTCTTCGTTGAAAACTTGACTTGTGTTGAAAAGTCGTCTTTTTTGTGGCATTAAAATGTTTTTTTATTAAAAATTAAAATTTTTTTTGGTTGAAATATCGACTACTACATTTTTCGTTCAGAATTAATCGTTTTTGGAATGAGAATTTACTTGCTTGAAAGTTAAAGTCTTTAATAAAAAAGTTATTTTTTGTTGTTGAAGATTGATGACTTTAATTGAAAATTCATCTCTTTTGTGTACAAATTAGCTATTCTGTTGAAAATTTTTTTTTCTTTAGTTGAAAATTAATTTTTTTATCGAAAATCAAAATATTTCAACTATTTTGTTGAAAATGTGTGTTTTTTTTTGTTAAAAATTATTTTGGTTATTAAATTGAAAATATAACTTTCAGTTGAATAAACAACGATAAAAAAATCAAATTTCTTGTTTGACAATTCATCTTTTTGCTTGAAAATTGAAGTATTTCAGTAAAATATTTGTCATTTTGGTTGATAATTCATACTTTTGGTTAAAATAAAACTACTTGGATAAAAGTTAATTAATTAAATTATATAATAATTTCATTTTAGTTAAAAATTCATCTCTTTGCTTACACATTAATATTTTTAACTAAATATTTAACTATTCAATTTTTAGAAGAGTAATTATTATTTTTAGTCAAAAAGTAATCTTTTTTGGTAAAAATTTATCTTCTTGTTTAAAAATGAATCTTTTTGGTAAAAAATGCAATTATTACAGTTAAGGATTCATCGTTTTAATTCAGAATTTATCTTTTTTGTTTAAAATTTAACTATTCAAGTTAAAGACTTATCATATAAGTTAAAGATTCGTCACTTGAAAAATTCATCAGTTTGGTCGAAAATTAATTTTTTAACTGCAAATTTAACTATTCCATTTTTTGTTAAATATTGTCGTTTTTAGTTCAAAATTCAAATATATGATGAAAAATTGTTTTTTTTTTACCAGAGAGAAATAGAAAGTCACAATGCATTAGAAATATCAGTTGATAGAAACATGGCGCCCCCTACTCGCCCGTATACCCGTGATGGCCATT
>NC_046657.1:86246548-86250101 GCF_010883055.1 Belonocnema kinseyi
TAAATCCACGAGTGATTCCAGGACTCGGTCGGTGTGCAAAGAAACTGCACCACCGACAATGACCGACATGAGGTAAATGAAAGTGGCCCTCAACCCGTAACATGTGTGCGTCGCGTGGCCATCGTAGGTATATCGCACGCACACAACCTGATATCGGCTTTAACTCAGGCAGATTTAGAAATTAGAATTGAGATTGTGGGTATTTTACTGTTCGATCCCGAAGCAAGCAATTTTTGACAGATACAATCTGACAGATAAATGTGTCAATTTTGTGTGTTTTTAACTGTCCAGTGTTTCACCTTAAAATCCGTTTGTACATTTTGTATATTTGTGCTACAATTTCTTATCCATAGTTGGTTCAATTTAATGCCAGAGTAAGAAAATCTGCAAATACCTCAAGAAATTGTAGGTTATGTTTCTATGTTTACCTTTCAGCTCCACTCTCCTCATCGTTGTTTTCAGGTTCTTTTCTCAGAATTATCACACCAGGTGCAATCGAAAAATCGTTGGTTTATCAACATCAATCCCTAAATATTTGACTTAAAAAAAAAAAAAAACTAACCACATATTGTAAGTCACCAAAAATTAAAGAAATATACAACTTCAAGTCGGGTGGTCACTGACTGGGAAAACCGGGAACTATAGCCCAGATTTTTGAACACCAAGAAGTACCCTAGAGTTTAGAGGAAAACCCGGAATTTTCCAGATTAATTTTTTACTTTTGTTGATTTTATATACATTTTCCTAAAAAGTCATCTTTTTTGGGTATCAAAATCAACTATATTAATGAACACTCGTATATTTCGAACAGATAGTTCGATCTTTTAGATCTTTTAGTTTTTAAATTAGAAACAGTTAAATTCATTCAAAAAATACGAATTTTCAACGAAATACTTAATTTCTCAACTAAGAAAAAGTAATTTGAGAAACAAACAGTTGAATATTCAGTTAAAAAAATTAATTAAAAAAAAAAAGATTTTTCAACAAAAGAAATTAATTTTGAACTAATTGTAAGATTACGAATCTTTTACCAATAAAATGAATTTTAAAGACAGTAGTTCAACTTTCAACCAACAAGTTGAATTTTCAACAAAATACTTGAATTTTCAACTAAAACAAATTAGTATTCAACCAAACAGTTCCATTTTTAACGAAATAGATAAGTTTTCATTTAAAAAATTGAGTTTTAACTCGGAATATAAATTTTCAACGAAAGAGATGAATTATGAAGAAAATAGTTTAACTTTCAACCAAAGAATCGAATTTTCAATCAAAGAATATGAATTTTTTACAAAAAACGCAATATTTGATATTTCAGCCAAAGAAGATTTTAAATTATAATTTAATAAAAAATTAATTTTTTACCAAAATAATTTTTAATAAAATAGTCCAATTTTTAAAAAACGATGTATTTTCAACTAACATTATAAATCTTTAACCGAAAACATGAATTTTGAAGAAAGTATTTCAACTTTTAAGCAATATGTTGAAGTTACAATCTAAGAAGATGAATTAAAAAAATGTAATATTTGATATTACAAACAAAAAAAGATTTTGTTTTAAATTAGAAAGAGTTAAATTTATTTTAAAAATACGAATTTTCAATGAAATATTTAAATTCTCAACTAAGAAAAATTAATTTTAAAATAAACAATTGAATATTCATTTACAAAAATTAATTAAAGAAGAATGTTTTACTAAAAGAAATAAATTTTTAACTAATTTTAGTTCAATTTTTAACCAAATAGTTAAATTTTCAGTTAAAAAATTGAGTTTTAAGCCGGAATATAAATTAAAAAAAAAAAGAAAATATGAATTTTCAACTGAGATTATGAATCTTTAACCAAAAAGATGAATTTTGGAGGAATTAGTTCAACTTTCAACCAAAAAGTTGAATTTACAATCTAAGAAGATGATCTTTCAACAAAAAATGTAATATTTGATATTAGAAACAAAAAAAGATTTTGTTTTAAATTAGAAACAGTTAAATTTATTTTAAAAATACGAATTTTCAATGAAATATTTAAATTCTCAACTAAGAAAAATTAATTTTAAAACAAGCAATTGAATATTCATTTACAAAAATTAATTAAGGAAAATTGTTTCACTAAAAGAAATAAATTTTTAACTATGTATGTATGTATGTATTTAATCTCTCCCTTTTACGGGTTTGAGGGCCACCGCTCCCTGTACATATATTTACAATTTCATCCTTAGTCTAACTTAACTACTATTTATATTCTACTCTTTCTCATTACGTAGGATAAACAATAGTAACAGTAGTGATATTAATTCCTAAAATGAGCGAGCTTCCAGGACTTCCGTTTCCTCTTATCATAAAAAAAATGCATTTTCCACGATATTGAAAACAATTTTAGTTTTTTACTGTCCCTTTTCAGGATCACCCGTTTGGCTCTGCCCTACTCCGTTGCTTTCCAATTTCTTCCAATCCAATTTCTTCATCCACATCACTCCCTGTCCACTACCATCCAAGATCCATCTTACACACTCATCCACACTCAACTGTCCCTCTTCCTCTCCTGTACATCTCTCTAATACATGTGCCCATGACTCCATTTCGTATCCACATACTCTGCATAAATTCTCCTCTTCATTCATCCAATATCTGCATGCTCTCACTCCTTCTCCCATTCTGAACCGTACAACCCTACTCCATTTTTCTTCCTTTTTTATTTTTTGCGAATATTCTAGTTCCGTCAACCCTTTGACCATCATATACCATCTATTGTACCTCGAATCTATAATCTTTGTCCATCTCTCTTCTCCTTGTTTAACCAATAGCTCTAACTCTATGTCCTGCCACTCCATAACCCCTTCTCGAATATTACACATCCGTCTCATTTTTCTCCTTTCTACCTCCCATTTTGAATTTCCCACATTACCTCTCGCTTCATTTTTCCGAATTTCACCGAAACATGCTTGTGCAATTTTACTTCCCTCTCCCCTTTTTAGCTTCTCTTCAAACCTCCATGCTCTCTTAATTTGTCTGGTAATCATATTTTCTCTTCCTAACTCTTCTTCTAACATATATCCTGGGTAACTCCAGCTAACCCCCATTACCCACCTCAGGAATCGCTCATGCATACTCTCTACTTTCCTATGTTCCTTCCATCCCCAGATCTCCAAACCATAACACAACACCGCCCACACCAACGCATCAAACAACCAGACCCTCATTCTCCAATCGTTCTTGAACCTTCTCTTTCCTATACCCCATACTTGGCCCATTACTTTACTCGCACATTTAATTCTTTTCCTCACCTGCAACTCGTTTCCTCCTTCTGCCTCAAACAAAAAACCTAGGTAACAGAACTCCTCCACAATTTCCACTTTTTATCCGTTCATCTTCCAAACGTAATTTATTTTGCTCTTTCTATTTCTGAAACACATCACCTTTGTCTTATCTACGCTCACCGTCAGCTCTTTTGTGCCCACATACTCTTCGAAGATTCTCATCATTAGGTTCATACCCTTCTCATCATCTGCTAATAGAACTACATCGTCCGCGTATGCTAGAGAGTATAGTTTGCTA
>NC_046657.1:86250201-86251339 GCF_010883055.1 Belonocnema kinseyi
TGTTATTTTTCCTCTTTGCCCTTTCTTCCCCTTCTAATCTTCTTTCGATCTCACTGAGTCTTTTCTTCAATCTTTCATTCTCACTTCGGACGTTCTTTTCATGCCTTTGAACTATTTCCTCATTTTCTGTTTTTTCCCCCATATGCTCATTCCTAATTTCTAGATTGGATACCCGCTCTTCCAACTGCTTTATTTCTCTAGATCTTTGTTTGTCAACTTCTCTGTGTCTATTCTCAATGCCCTCTAGCTTACCCCAAACCTTGTCTTTCTCCTCCTTCCAACGTTTATCCCATTCTTCCCATTTTTCTCTGACCTTTTTCACTTCCCGCCTTACATCGGTTCCCTGCCTATTCATATCCCTATTCATTTCATCCAATCTCTTTCTTGTTTCCTCTCTAAAGCCTTTAATGAGAGCTTCCAATTTTTCAAACATTCCCCCATCCCCCCCTCTTTCTCTGGTGTTTTCCTTTTAATTCTAACTCTCTTGTTCTCCTGGTCCCTTTCTACCTCATCTTCCCCAGCCACTCTTTTGCTTTTTTCCTCCCCTTCACTGCTAGTCGCGCTTGCCTTTTATTGCCATTCGTCCAGACTTCTGTTCGAACCCGCGTTGCCTAGCTTGTTAAGGCGCTGTAAATTTGAGGGCCTTCCCCGTTGCTTGCCTGTACCTGAATCCGCTACCCTTCTCACCCGGGTCGACTTCTCGGCACTTTCATCACCGCTGCTGTCACTGCGATCAACATCACCCATCCCCCCACTTTCAATGCTTTTAGCAACGTCAGCTGTTGCAGCCACTACGGTTTTCTGCTCTGTGCGATCGTCCAGTAACTGTTGCCCTCTGGCGCCAGTTTGTGGACTTCGCGTCGTCGGCATCCTACCTTACCCAAAGCTCAGTGACGTTTCCCGCCTTTATTTCCTACTATTTTTTCACTCCTAACATCAAAAATTTCACACGCTCCAAATTTTCACTTCAAACCACTCACTTTCACCCTTCACACCTTTGCCTTCACTCACCCTTCACTGTTCCCTGAAGATGAAAAAGAATATTTTAAAGATGTAGATGAAGAGGGCGAGTTAGAGAATTCTAAAGATAATGAAGAATTAAGCTTTTTTCAGAAAGCAGTGCTGGCGAACTTCAAGT
>NC_046657.1:86251439-86257589 GCF_010883055.1 Belonocnema kinseyi
ATTAAAAAAATGGCACGGGTTTTAAAGTGAAATATTATTATATTCGTTAAAAAAATGTCGATATATGTTAATTGAAAATGTGTGATCACAGGCTGTTCAGTTATTTTATAAATATTTTAAAGAACCTCTCACCAAATGTGCAGAAAATATCCTTTTGTTAAAAATTTGTAATATAATTTTTTTTTGTGTTTTTGAACCTGCAGACTAAAAATTCGAAAGAAAAAAGTAAGAAAAATGCACAGTTTTTAAACAAACACTTGTCAAAGTTTTAATTTTTACATGTATTTTAATAGGAAAATGCTTATTTTAGTGAAATATTTGTATTCCTCAAAAAATCTTTGTTAGATTTGGCTAAAAGTTTCACAGTTTGACTATGAGACTTACCGAAACAGAAGGTTCATACACAAGAACTAGAAAGATTAACGATCTTTTAGGATAAAGCATGTTTTGGCTGTATTTTCATACCTTTTGAGGTTCAAGGTATGAAAATACCCCCAAAACATGCTCTATACCCAAAAAATCGTTAATATTTCTAGTTCGCGGGTACAAAACTCTTGTTTCGCTAAGTCTCATAGTCAAAAATGTTAAACTTTTAGCCAAATCTAACAAAGATTTTTGGAGAAATACAAATATTTCACTAAAAGAAGCATTTTCCTATTAAAATACATGTAAAAATTGAAACTTTCACAAGTGATTGTTTAAAAACTGTAAATTTTTCTTACTTTTTCCTTTCAAATTTTAAGTAGGTTCAAAAATACAAAAAAAAAATTATATTACAAATTTTTAACAAAAGGATATTTTCTGCACATTTCGTGGGGGGTTCTTTCTAATTATAAAAATAAAATGTTTTTATGAGAAAATATTCTTCTTTTCATTCAATAATAATGTTTAAAACCATCTATTTTTAAATACTGCATGCATTTTAAAGGTCGCATGTCAGCGTCATGCGTGCGAGCTTCACACGTGCCAGCGATATGCGTCGCATATGAAGACTCATCTGTCTGCTCGAGTGATGGCGCTGCGTGCGGGATAATCCGCACACGTGCGAGCGATAACGCTCGCATTGTGCGTGCATTTTTTTATCTGGGTGAAGTATAATTATATATAAATACATTAAAATTGCACGCTCGTCAATTGTTTCATCGTGCGTCGTCAGTCAGCCTGTTCATGCAAATTTTTGTACGAAAATTGTTCATTTTTGGTGGTTATTGCCGTTGCAACGAAAAGTGCTAAATAATGAAAGAAAAAAGTTTGTTGGATTTCAAATCACAGGGGAAGACGTAAATGAAAAGATCCTGTGCATTTTAATGAAGCGTACGGAGATACATCGAAAGTTAAGTTCACAATAATTGCTATAACCTAACCACGGCATCATCATCCCTGAGCGCTCAATGGCATGATCTATAATATAGATCGTCCACAGTGGACCAGAAATTGATTTTTGCAGACAAATTCGTCCATGCAAGATAAATTTATTATAATTATAATGAACAATTTATTTAAATAAATTTAACAGTTTATCAGCTTATTATCGAAAAAAGTTATTCTTGTCTTAAACTCGTAATTTATTTCTAGAATGATATATTTTTAACAAAAAATTGTCATAACTTGAAAATTTATAAGCAACTTAAAAAGTTGTAAACCATTTTATTCATTAAAAGATGAATTTTCATTTTTTTAAATTATAATTTTCGATTCTTTAAGAATGTCTGTTAGAATAAAGTAACACCATTGGATTATATGGAAAAAGTATATAGAGTTCATGTGTCAGACAATTTTTATAATAGGGACGCAAGGAAGAAATTGTATAACATATGGACTCGGTAATTTTTTCCGTGAGAATCAAATGATACGATTAATCTTTTCGTAACTGATATCATTAACGAAATTGTTTAAAAAATATAAAATAAAACATTTTTTTAATGAAAAATCATTTTTTAGTCAAATATTTTTACCCCAATATTAACTTTTCTACTATTTTCATTAGCCCGCCCATGAAACTTGATAAATAAAACAATTGTTTATAACTTTAGAAGTTGCTTATAAATTTTCAAGTCATCACAATTTTTCGTTATTAATACCATTGTAATAATAAATTCCAACGTCTTGACTGAAAAATCTTTCTTGGTTGAAAATTGAACTTTTTATTAAAAATTTATCTCTAGGCAAAAATTTCAATTTTTTCTCTTAAAAATATAACTATTTGGTAGAATTTTGATGTTCGTCAACATGAAATTATTTCAATTTTAACCTTTTCTGTTTCATAATTATTTAGCTGGAAAGGATATTAATTGCATAATTCACAATCTTGAACAGTTTTAATTTGAAATGACAAAATGTTGATCGTTTAAGTTCTAAATCCGAATCTATGCCACTTTGAAATATTAAAATAACCAAATAATTTTGAAGTTTATTTGTATGAAATTATTTCAACTATAATCGTCCCTATTTTAAAATTATTTAACTCTAAAGTATTTTAATTTAAACTTGTTAAATTATAAACAGTTTCAATTGGAAACTATAAAATGTAGAACATTTAAATTATAAATCAACAACCATGCATTTTGTTTTGATAATTTAAATTTAAATTTTAATAACTGAATTTATGTATAAGATAAATGATGAGAACGTGTAGTTTTGGGAAATATATGTGATGCATCTGCATTTGCGTCACTTGATTATTAAGAAACATATACATTTGTTGCAGTGAGAGCAAAGGGCTATAATGCAGCAGAAGGGACGTACACATTTTTTCACCTCTGTTCCTATATCCTTCTTCCTTCTTTAATTTGAATTTTTGAAACAAAGTGTATACGTGTAACAGTTGTAGTTGCACTTTGAAATCAGTAGATGATTACTGCAAGCATAAAAAAATTCACAATAAAGATTATAATTTACAAATAGTATGTTCGTATTCTTACTGTAAACTAAACTTTACAAGTTATGGTAACTTTAGGAAGCATATTCATCGCCAGCATACAAACATGGCACAGTCTCAAACTACATCTAATTATTTCTGCAAAGAAACAGATTGCGATTTTGAATGTGTCGCACTTTTTTCTTTTAAAAAACATTTATACGGACATTTATCTTTGTTATCGCGTGGAATTACGTGCCCTTTTCCAAGGTGTGCAAAACCGAACACAATTTTTCAGAGAAAAACACTGTATTCCAGCCATTTGTGCATAGCGCACTCAAAAATGAAGGGGGGTTGCGAAGTCGTAGTCGTAGGAGGAAATGATGCCAGAAGAACAGCAGAATTCTAGGGAAGTGGGACTACAAAATGCCCGTATAATTTTAGATGGCAATAATATGAAAATCTGTTAATGCGAAAAAATTTAAGAATACGATTCTGATAAAGATGACACGTTAGATATGGAAGAAGCGGAAGAATCGGAAGAATTAAATCCTTCTGGCGAACAACCTGTTTTTAATGGAGTGAAGATGGGCATGGACTCCGGAAATATGGATTGAACGAAATCCTTACGGAATAACTTCTGCTTTCGATACATGCCATAAGCAATTTATGTCTAATCTAGAGAATAGCAATTTTACAGAGCAAGAAAGGAAGCAAATATTTAATTTTGTAGGGGGAATGTTTTACTCCTTTTAGTGGGCCACTCGATATTTGGCACGGTTTTTTAAAGAAATACTTACTTCCGCTCACTGTTTTTTTTCACTGTTTCAATCAGTGAACGATATTTCCCTGGCAAATCAGCGAGAGAAGTTTCTAATGTCCAAGTCCACCGCCAGGTTGTCATGGCGTCCAGTATCTCTTAGCATCACTTGTGCATGGATGGCTTTTGACAAATAGATTTGAAGGTGTTTGTTACGTGATAGTTATTTATATTAATTGAAGAAATTAATTTCAAGAAAGTCAGAAGCTTCTGGAATTCGGAAATAGGCAAGTGAATTTTAATGTTTCACACTTCTGTTCAAACAGGATGGGTATTACATGGTGAAATGAAAGTCATGAAACCACATTCTTCCGAATGCGACAAAGACCCGAAAAATTCAGTATTTATATCATTTTTCGGGATAGAAATTTTGTCCTATAAGGGACAATCACGTTTCTGGACTTTATAATGTCAAAGTATTATTTGTATTTTGCTATTACTTGTTCATGGAACCGAAATGTACATAACCTCTAAATGGGAATTTCTGTATTATCACCAAAACAAATCATAATAACGTAAAAAAATAACATTTTTCACAGAATTATTATAAAAGATTATGGAGCATGGCGTACATGAAGGATTGTCCGTGGAAAATTTGGCACCGAATTACAAAGATTTCGCATTCCTGAAGAGACGGTCACAATTCTACAAGAAAATAATGTACTGTATTTCATGTAATTTAAATAATTGAATTTCATTGTTAAAGCTTGAAAACGTGAAATTGTTGAGTAAATTTGATTAATTTCACAAAACTGTTCAAGTGCATAAAGTATCTCTCGAAATTAAAAGTTTTATTTTTTATTAGACTTTGTCGTAAAATTTAACAACATTTTATGAATTAAAGGTATACAATAGTTTCAAAAATTTTATTTTGAAATTTGGTAGTTTATAAACTTATTATTCTGATTTAAAATTTGTAAATTAAGGGCATGTTAAACTGTTTAACTGTTTAATGTTATCAAGCTTATGATTCGACGATTGTAAGTCTCAGGTTCTTGAATCATCACGGAAATCATTGTTCTGCAAGGAAATTAAGTCTTTTTACAAACTTCTGTTTGTTCGTCGTCTTCTTTTGACGTCAATTTCAATGCCCATTGTATTCAGCCCGTCGATGATAATTTTTCTGATCGTTTTATCAGAGTTTCTGATCTTGCTCATTTCAAACCAATTTGTTGTTGGAGAAAAGCGAACTCCGATGATTTGTTTATCAGTCTCCACCATATCCTTCTATGAAATATTTCCAAGGACGAGCTCCGTATTTACGGTCAAAGACGGACAATTTAAAATTCGTTTTATTAATTCCGGAAGCATATGTGAAATTATATGGCTGGAATAGGATACTGAAGGAAATGATGCGAGACTTGCTAATTTTGGAATCTGAAGGAATATCGATTTCATTTCAGGGACAAAAAATTAATTATTCAGGTACTTTTATTTCAATGTTGGGTGATAGTTTAGGTAGCCATCACATAGGAGGATTTTGCGAAAATTTTAACAAATCTATCTATTTTTGTCGATTTTGCGAAATCACCAGGGCACAGCTGAAGGCTAGTGATTTCGGCGTCAAAATCTTGAGAAATGTTGAGAATTATACAGAATGTTGTAATAATGCTGAAAAATTAAAGAAAATGGTGAAAGGTGTTAAGCAAAATTCGGCTTTGAATACTTTACTCCACTATATCGTCTGTAAGCCAGGATTACCACCTTGTATAGCTGAAGATTTTTTCAAGGTATGTGTTCCTGTAATATCCATGGAAACAGTTGCCCTTCTACAAGAAGAGATCCACCAATATTTAGATCTGAGGATACTTTGCTTTGCAGACATTCCTTTGCGACCAAAGCATCATTTCATTGCTCATTATCCGTCGTTAATTGTACAGTTTTGACCGCTGAAACATCTATGGATAAGATTTGAAAGTAAGCATATGGCTATTTCAAAAACATTGTGAGGCGAAGCGAGAACTTTAAAAATCTTACGAAACTTTTATCACGCTAGCACTAGCAGCTTTAGTACATTTGCATGTCTGAAGAATCGATACACAATTTTAAGGCTTCCATAAAAAGAATTGTAATACTCAAATCAGATGAATTTTCTGATGAAGAAAGTCAAACACTTGTTTTTGACTTACTGAAAGCAGGAACATTTTTATTTGTGAGTACAGAGAGTAATTTTAGAGGAATTATATGCAAGGAAGATATGTGCAGTGGCGGACTGGCATGGGGGCGCAGCCGGGGTTTCCCGGCTGCGCCCCCCTTGGTTGGCGGCCCCTAAGCTATGTCAAGGCGCCCCAAAAAGATTATATTGTTTAAACAAATAAATATATGTTAGATTTCAATGGAAAGAGTGAAAAGAATATCCAACGATATCCACAATCAGGGTGGCCACCGAACCGGGAGAACCGGGAGAACCGGGAGAAAGCCGGGAGAAACTTGTACCGGGAGGAAACCGGGAGAAAGCCGGGAGAGAAATATT
>NC_046657.1:86257689-86274159 GCF_010883055.1 Belonocnema kinseyi
ATTATGTTGAGAAATAAAAAAAAAAAAATTCTTAAAAACGTTGTTTTTCTTGGTCAGGCCGGAAACTTATCAATCCACCCTCGTACTAGTAAAGTAAAAAGTGCCCTCAAATTTCTTTTCCACCATATTATTCCTAAAAAATTCCATAATGCATGTTTTGGATTCTAATAAAGAAAATAATTTTAAAATAAATAATAAATTATTTCTATAGAAACAGTAAAAGTGAAGGGAATATTTTTGCCATCAACTACATTACGCTAATGTTTAAAATGAATGTTCCGGTGTTCATGAAAAAGATCTAATGCATTGATTTGTTGCAGAGTACCAACGATTCAGCGGATTTCGTGTTCCCGCAATATCCGTGTGTTCTACGGAAAGGTGAAAATAATTTTATGTACTTCTTAATAATCGATAATGTCGAATGCCAGGGAATGAGTGACCTTAGAGAAGTTTTAAAAATTTTTGTCGCTTCTTATTATCTATGTAGCCGAATGTTTCCGGACTGTTTTTCTGCCACGATGCAGTTCATTCAAGAATGCTTTATGAACATCAAACCGAGGGTGAGAAGTAAATGTCGCCAAAATACACGTATCCGCAAGAAGGTCATGAGCCTCTTTAATGAATTACGAGAGGTGAATGAGCCGAATAGTAAGTGTCAAAGGTAGTCTTCGAGAAATTAAAGGCAATAAGTTTTATAAAAGATCTATACAATCAACGAGTTTTTTGTTCTCTGATTTTTAAAATAAGATTAAGTTCTCTTGTATAAAGTAAAGTAATAGGATTGACAAAATCTACGTTTTTTGTTTGCTTGCTTGTAAGATAAAATTTACGTCTCTTGGCTGTGACAGAATTACTTCTAATTTCTTATAATAATATTTAATGTGTAACATGCAGTCGTCGGAAAGATGATAAAAATGTATTTAAATACCAATTTAGAAACTGTTATCTCTGTTGATCAATCCATACTTTAAAATCTATACTTTAAGAGGACAAAAAATTAGTCATACAAAATATTACTTTTTAATAATAATTACAATAGGTCCAAATTTCAACAAACTACAAGATGTAAAAGATTTACAACATCTACGATTTTTGTTCTCTTGTTTTTAAGCTGAGATTTACGACTATTGTATAAAATAAGGCAATATGATTTACAAAATCTAAATTTTTTGTTCGCTTCTTTATAAGATAAAATTTACGCCTCTGCTGTCTTCTAATTTATAATAGTATTTAATGTGTAACATGCGTTAGTTGGGAAGACTTTGAAATCATTTTTAATTACCACTTTAGAAACAATCATCTCTGTTGATTAATCCATATTTCAAAAGAGAACTGTTTGCTTTGACAGGAGATAAAGTTAGTCATACAAAATATTAATTTTTAATAACAATTACAGTAGGTCCAAATATTATATAGTTTTTTATCAATTCAATCTTTACAAATTATCAGATTTGAATGGCTCCGTACTCATTAGATTCGTAATGCCAATATCTAAGAATTTTTCAAATACCTAATTTGCCAAATTACTTACCTTAAAGGCAAGCCTAAAAATTAAAAATCGTTTTATAAACAAATATTTGCAATTTCAAGGCAATTGGCTCACAAAGATAACATTCTCTAAAGTGGTAATTAATTATGTCTACCCAAGTCTCTTCCAATTATTTCAATAACACTCGTCAAATTAATTCGACCTAATTGAATTATATTTGAGAGAAATTCAATTTGGTCCAATTTAATTGGCCCAAATCACAAATTAATATTTGTATTTCATTTGAATTTACTGCCAAATACGAAATGTCCATTTACTTTAATTTATTTCTATTGCACAGCCAAAGTATTTCAATTCCTTCTAAATTATTTTTAAGATTAATCTCCTCCCTCTCCACTCCCTTTCTCATCTCACCAATCCTCTTGATCACTTTTGGTAGATTAATGTTGAAAGTAATTCAAAAGTAATAGAAATTAGTTGTATAATTGAAATAAAACACCAATTGGACCTTGTGTATTTAGAAAAAAATAGAAATTACATACGAGTAATTGGTAATTTGGGTCAATTACATTAGATGACACACGAAATCTTCAAATGTAACTCAAATATTTACATTCTTAAAATTAAAATACTTAAAATTATTATTAAAGTTGTGTTGCCCTACTGCCAGTTAGAGTTTGTATTCTTTAAATTGTATGAAAAATGTTACTGTTAGTATAGTACAAAGCATATATCAATAAAAATGTATTCAATTGTAACTTTTGTACGGATTCATAATTATTATTGTACTGTTTTGATTCTTTTCGAAAGATTCATTTTATCACATGACATTTATTATTGCAATATAAATAAATGCAACTACAATATTTAAAAAAATTGTCCATTAAAAATGTATACAAGTTTGTCCATTTTTAATTTATATAGATAATTTTATTATTTAAAACATTATAATAAATAATAATCCAAATTTCACGAGATTTAAAAGTTTTCAAAATAGTTAAAGAAATGCTAAGAGATATTTTAATTTTTAAGATACTTTAAGAAATTTAAATATATAATAATAATATAAATAAAATAGGCTAAACCTAATGAAATAAAAACTTTCCCAGACGTAAAAAAAGAAAACATTTTTTATTCTTAAAAATAATAATGATAATTTAAATGTCAGCAATACATAGCCTGTCAAAAAATATTATAAGTATCTTAGGTACTTTAGGTTCCCGTGTAGAAATTTCGAAAGGACTCTAGTGGGGCCCTGACTAGTTTTTGCTATCTCTAGTCGGGCTGCAGTAGGAAAAACTAATCAGTCCCTCATCTAGAATGTAACGCTGAGGCCATAGGGGCCGTACTAGATTTTCTAGTCGGACTCTAGTAGGAATCTTTATGTGTTTCAGAAATAGCTGCTGAAATTATATAGTATCTTTTTTATTTAGAGATTTATTAGATTATTTTATTTATTTTCTGAAATTCCCTGAAATCTTTTGAAATATTTAGAATTCACTGAAATCCATTTAAAACTCTTTAATTCTGTTAAAATCCTCTGAAATCCAACAATTATTGTAAAATTTATTGAAATACCTGGAAATGGTGCGAACACAGTAAAAATTCCTTAAAACCTTGAAATTTTTTGTATCCTCTAAAATCTTTAATAAAAATGCCTTAAAAAATTTTAAATTTCATGAATTTGTGTAAAACCCCAAGAAACTATTTGAACTTCGATAAACTTTTTGAAAATTTTTTGTATTTCTTCAGTCTTGTATAATTCATAGCAATTTTTTGGAATGCCGAAAAACCTCTTGAGATTTTTACTATCTTTTAAAATTACTTTACACGTGTTTAAATCTTTGAAATCCGCCGAGACCTCTTAAAATCTCTGCACGTTTCTTGGATTTTTTTTTCTAAAAATATGTACATTTTTTAAAAATATGTATATATGTATATTTTCTAAAAAAATTATTATTACAAAAAAATTAAAATATTAAAAATCTCTATGTCTTCAGAGATCCTACAAAACCGCGTGTCTCTGGGCGAACCCCTTCCTTAAAATCCCTAGAAGTGCTTTTGAATCTTGTAAAATATTCTAAAAAAAAACCTTTTGAGTACTGTAAATCAGTTAAAATCCTTTACAGCCTCTTGTAGTCCGTTAAAATCTTTGAAATCTTTTAAAATCTCGATGTATGAGTTAGCGGATGTAGTTTTAGCAAATCGGCGAAGAAATATAAATATATGATTAAAACATTGGTGTCATTTTTCTAAACAGGTAGAAAAATAGTTGTATCGGTAAAAAATTTGTTAGAAGTGCATTACTTATATCATTTTCTAATATTATTCTGTAAATTTAGCCATAAAAATCGATTGAACGTATTAGAAAGAAATGAAAGCCGATATTAATGATTATGAAGTGAACTGACGAATTATATTTTAACACATTGAAGACATTTCGCAGATAATGTATTAAAAGATTCAATTAGCAAACGGATCAATAATACAACTGTGCTAATAGAAATTTTGTTTGGCATATTTGTCAATGACTGTAACGAAAAAAATTAACCTGCAAATTAATAAACTACAGTACTGCACAAAATTCCTGAATAAACATACATTTTTTATGTACATTTATGTGCATATAGTAGCAAATATTGAAGCAAATGCGTCTAGAAATTGCAGTACTATTGGGAAAAATAAGAAACCTAAGAAACATGAGTCACAAAACGTGTGATAAACGAGATCAAACCTGAAAAGGGCACGTGCTACGTGCACAATTTTGGATCATTTATGAATTGGAGATACGAATGAAAGTTTCACTTACCTAAGTTTGGTGCTTCAATGAATTAAACAATAGATAGAGCGAACAAAACTTAAGTTCGGAAAAAAATCCAAAATATTTCCGAAAATTTAAGGAATTGATGCCAGCGTGGACATTAAACATGGACGTCTTGCCGGCTTTAAGTGCATCTTCTTTTAGTAGCAGATAATAATCGTTCTGTCGGTAACTTTATAAATTTTGTCTGGATGCTAGCGCCATGCAGTGGAAACTTCAGACAACAACGCTGGGATGCAAGTGAGAGCAGTCAAGCAGTGTCCTTGAGTTTACGATCGAGACGAGAGGTCAGGACTAAAGGTAAAGGATTTGTTTATATTCTTATTTTTCATATTGTTCTTATCGGACTCAGTGGGGTCTTTAAGGGTACTTTGTAGAGGCTCCTTTCGGTTTCTTCGGTTGGCCAGGGAGACTTTGCCCAGTGCATTGTGATGTTGGTATCAACATGCTAAGGAGTTAAGTATGAATGGCACCATTACAAAATAATGGAACGTCAAAAATCCCTAGCGTTGTTGCAAACAAAAGGTAATTATGAAGGTTCAATGGAAATATCAACTGATGTGAAGCCAGAACTAGAGTGGTGGTCAGAGAATATCCTTTTAGTAAATAATCCTATTAGACTTTCAATTTTTCAATTAGAAATATACTTAGATGCCTCTCTATAGAAAAGGGGTGCGTTTTGTAATTGCAAAAAGATTCATGGATAGTGGAATACTGAAGAACAAAAAGAGTTTATTAACTCATTAGAATTAATGGCAGCCTTTATTGGCTCTCCATTAATAAGAAGTTCGCAAGATTCCACATCCATTTATTTGCAAAGAATATTAATAAAAAATGTCAGAAATTTATTTCCTTGTTCTAAGATTCTGAATCAATGGCAGTTGATGCGTCCACTGTATCGTGGTCAACTTTTATCTTGCATGCCTCTCCCCCATTTTCTTTGATTTTAAAAGTTTTAAGAAAAATCATTGAGGATCGGGCTGAGGGTGTTTTAGTTAATACTTTCTAGCCTAGCCAAACTTGGTATCCTTTGTTTCTAGCATTATCGATTAACCTGTTCAGTTTGGTTCCCAGACAGACTTATTGACTTGTCCTGTCAGGAAAGTCCATCCTCTAGCCAACAATCTTATCTTGATGGTCGTCAGTTTGTCTGGCCAGGATTTCGAAGAAGAGGAGTTCGAAGATGCCGCAATACCTCTGATGATAGACTCTATCTAAAGGAACTATAAAGCAAAATGAGAAGCCACTCAGGCTATGGCGGGATCATTGCAAATGACTCAATATTTTACCCTTTGAGGCCAGTGCGTCGGAAGACCTAGCTTTTTTATTTAATGTTCACGAACATATAGGGATAGAATGAATGAAAAGGAAACGCTACAGAGTACCCTTATAGTGTCCACATAGTATCCCTTTCGTATCATGCAACAAAAACTAAAAAAAAAACAGCAAGATGGGCATTTAACTTGTTGCATTTTGCATTCTATGTTAAATTTTACATTGGAATCTCACGGTGTAATTGAAATAGTTTTCTCGCAGCGTTAAAAAAAAATTAAAAAAAAACACAATACCCTTCTCAAAGACTCTAAACTTGACATCCAAACAATATTTAACCCTCTACCGGTACGGCGGGGGTCGGATCCGACCCGAGCGTTGGTTGTTCCATTCCTCTCGCTCCCCACCACTTCAAAGGGGTCACTAGTGGCTAGGCACCCTAGCAGTGATTACCGTAGAAGGTGTAGTAACAGTCGCAGCTACGTGGTAAGTGCTATTTTCTTCTTTAATCTCTATTTTTCGGTGAGACCTCGTGTTTCGGGTCATATCCGATCCCACCGTACTAATAACGTTACCTGTCTTACTATGTATGATTTTATTACTCATTGTAGATCGGACTTCAAAATGGTTTCTAAACCAGTGTATAGTAAACCTGAAGAGATTTTAGCGGAATTACTTCATGAACAGGCCAAGGATTCTGACAATGAGGAGGAGAAAGACCGTACTTTTGAGGAAGTTGTCTCTGAATCGGAGGACGAAATCCTTATAAATAGTGACATTGAAGATGATATGTTTGAATGTTATGAGCCGTCTGAAAATTCCGCTAGTGATGAACAAACTGACGATAAAGGTATCGTGGATGATAGGGATTTCGAGTTGGGGAAAGACAATGAAACAATATGGATAAATAAGCCATTGCGCTCAAAGTTCTTAAGAACACCTACTTCTAATTTCATCACCCACCTGCTCGGGCCTAAAAGTGATGCACGAGAAATAACGGACGAAGAAAAGTTATTCTCACTCTTTATAAGTGATGAAATTATTAAAACAATCATTTGTCATACCAATTCTGAGATAGAGCGCTCTAGGCTCAAATATACTGACCTTTCCTGTTCTTACATAAACCCCACAGACGTGCCTGAAATAAAAGGCTTTATAGGCCTCTTATACATGAGTGGTGTTTTAAAAAAATCCGGTTTGCACCTAGACGATATGTTTTCTAAGGCCTACGGACCACCCATCTTTCGTTGTACTATATCCAAGAGAAGATTTTCCTTCCTTCTTCAAAATTTGAGATTTGACAACAAAATCACTAGAGATTTGAGGAAGACCAATGATAAATTCGCTGCTTGTCGAGTGATATGGGATATGTTTGTTGGTCACGGTGCGAAGTATTATACTCCTTCAGAGTACTTGACTGTGGATGAGACGTTGCTTAGTTTTCGAGGCCGCTGTCCTTTCAAAATGTTCCTTCCGTCGAAGCCCGACAAGTATGGTTTGAAAATTATCTCCATGTGTGATGCCAGGACTTTTTTTTGTCTCAGGTTTCCCGTACGTAGGCAAAGAAGGCAAGCGCAAAAAAGGTGACTTGTCCTTACCGACTCAGTCCGTTCTAAGGCTCACAGAATCAGTCAAAGGGAATATTAGAAATATTACTACTATGATAATTGGTTCACTTCATTTAAGTTGTCAGAGGAACTATGAAACAAAAAACTTACGTTAGTTGGCATATTACGTAAAAACAAGCGAGAGATACCACCTTCCATGCTGTCAACAGCCCCGATTGGATCATCTAAGTTTATGTTTCAAGATAATAAAACGATGGTTTCATTCAATCCTAAGAAGAATAAGAAAGTTCTGTTATTGTCGTCCATGCACCAGAAAGGAACAGTGAATGATCAGGCGGGCAAAACAGAAATTATTGAGTTTTATAATCTCACCAAAGGTGGGGTTGACCTGCTGGACAAACTTTGTCATGACAAAACTACCGAAAGAAAGACAAAAAGGTAGCCATTGAGATACTTTTTCGGGATCTTAGATATTGCTGCTGTGAACAGTTACGTTATATTCAAATGGAATACAAAACTAGATTCCTTTCCTTCTAACGCTAGAAACACGTTCCTAAAAAATCTGGCTTTGAGTTTGACCAAACCCGTCACTTGAAGTTCGCAGATCACAAATCGACACTATCATCTCTCTACATTTTGATTCCATCTTTATGTTGCAAAAATGATTCTAACTTTCAAATTAATGCCTTTGACGTTTATAGAAAGTTCTTAGAATGGGACTCGTTAGAAGTGGAGTTTCACCTATGGAAAATGAAATGGCAACAAGAATCAGAGATAAATCATCCAACTTGTGCTATTGAAGCTCTTGGGGAGTGCAACGAGAACCTGTTCCCAAATATCCATAAGCTTTTAAAAATTCTAGCGACATTATCTGTTACTACATGTACCCCTGAGAGAACATTTTCTACATTGAAACGCCTTAAAACATATTTGCGAAATTCTACCGGTCAAGAACGACTGACTGGATTGGCTTTAATGTCTATGCATCGCAAAGTCGATATTAACACTGAAGCGGTGATTCATTTGTTCGCAGCGAAGAAAATCAGAAGATTGAATATACTTTTGTAATTTGTTTATAACCTTTATTTATATATTTAGGTTAAATTTTAATAAACTTTATTAAATTATTGAACGAATTATATTCAAATATTTAAAATTGTTAAATATTATAATGTTGAAAAATATAATACTGACTGTGAACTCTACAAAAACTTATCGAGAGCCTCCTTTTTGATTTAATAATGAATGTGTGCCAATCTATAACCTACCCCGAAATTTTTTTCTGGCTACGGCTTTGCTCACGTCCAAAACTCATTTGACTTTAGCAAAAAGGTACAACAGATATACATTCAACCCCAAGACTACGAACAAACCTCAGGATAGAAATATGATTCCCAATCTCACCTGTAATAGCCAATATCTTTACAGAACATCTAGAAACTAAAATCTTCAACCAAGTCAAATTTAAACCGGAATTTTGGTTCCGTTAAGTTGATGACACTTTTATCATCTGGCGACATGGACGAAATGAACTGAATGAGTTTTTAGATTTCACCAATCTATTACGTCCTAATATCCAGTTCAGCATGGAAATTGAGTGAAACAGAAAATTGACCTTCTTGAACGTATCAGTTTACATAAGATCTGATAACACATTTAGAAATGAAGTTTACAGAAAACCCACGCATTCAAACAGATACCTACATGCCTCCTCCCACCATCACCCACCTTAAAAACAATCGGTCGTCAACTTCCTTGTAAACAGAGCTGTCTCCATAACATATAAAGAAAACTTACAAAAGGAATTACAAAACGATGCACAAATCCTAATGCAGAACGATGACACAAACAAACAATTCTATAAAGCAATAAGAAAATACACTAAAAAAAAAACCAGTCAACACAACCTATTAAAGAAAGAGAGAGAAAAGCGACCACCACCCTACCCTACATTCAAGGTTCCACAGAAGAAATAGGAAGAATATTTAAAAAATACAAAATCCAAACCATATTTAAACCATCTGCGAAAATAGGACAACTACTAAATAACCCTAAAGATAAAAAGGCACCTCTCAGTGATCCAGGAGTATATAAAAAGACGTATAAAAGAACATGAAATTAAAGTCAGGCTTAAACATTTCATGCAATCAGCACTAGCTGAAGATTATATCGAACCAGGATATAACATTTTATTTGACAAAAAACAGTGATTGCGAAAACACAATATCTTTCCAAGAAAACGTAGAGAAGCAATCGAAATCTTAAACCACCCTAATAACATCAATAGGGACAATGGATATAATACCAATTCGATTTGGCTTTCCGTCCTCCCGGATTTGAAAAAAAGACCCTACTGGCCAATCAGGTTCAACCAGTTTCCACAGTGAAGCACTCTGGCCAATCACAGGCAACGTAAAGAGGATACATAAGAACACCATAACTTGATACCTCAGTTTCAGGTCAGCCCTGAAGAAGTGAACTGCAATGTTCACGAAACGTCGGCAAAATTCGTAGTTTTTTACACGATTGGAACCCGAAATATCACTTTTTATCAATACAATAACTGTCATCAACATTGGCTAAAGGCAACTTCAAGCGCATCTTTTTTCAGTAGCAGCTTACGATTTAGGCGACAATGGATGCGCTTGAAGCCGCATTCAGCAAACGTTATGATATTTTTAAAAATATTTAACGTTGCAAAGAAACTATTGCAATTACTCCGTGACATTCTAATGGCAAATATAATGCAGAATCCGAATTGCAAAAAGTAAAATGCCAACTTGCTGTTGTTTTAAAGTTTTTTTTTTGCATGATATTAAAGGGATACTATGTTGATACTATAAGGATACGCTGTAGAGTATCGTGAAGATATTTTTTTAAGGCGTCTCTGTCGCTAAACCGCGACTACGTCAGTTGCTAATCGCTAAGGACTTATATAGATCTCATGCGCCAGACTTCTGGCCTGTCAAATAAATCGCGATATTTTATGATAAACCTATAAATGATAAGACAAAATATGCGCAAGCTATTTTATGGACTTAGATGGACAGTAATATAAGTCTTTAGCAATACTTCGTTTCCTTGACATCCCAGATAGCACAAGAGTTTGCAGTAAGCTTGCCTAAATCTTGCCGTGCAAGTTTCGGAAGGTTGCATCGCACGGTTCAGGCAACCTTCTCGCAAATAAGAAAGTGTCCGTCATGTGGCAATATTGTGAAGCAAGATTGAGGAAACATTGCCGGTCAATCTTGAACTTGATCCATTGGGC
The DNA here is from genome assembly GCF_010883055.1 of Belonocnema kinseyi. NCBI lineage: Eukaryota > Metazoa > Arthropoda > Insecta > Hymenoptera > Cynipidae > Belonocnema > Belonocnema kinseyi. The sequence continues at coordinate 86,268,108 of NC_046657.1, forward strand.
ATTGTGTTTGCATGGCGCCGAGGGTTTTTTAATGTTTTCTCAGAATGCTGCCTTACATGTCTACAAGAACGTATGATTTTTGGTACTTGAAAAAAGAAATTTGTAATAAAACTTGCCCACGAATCTTCCTCCAATGTTCCCTCAATTTTGCAAGCAAGCTTGCAGGAAAATTCTCATGGCAATGGTCCCTCAATCTCGCCTCGCCATATTTCCGTATGGCGCATTTGCGGGAAGCTTGCCTAAACCTTGCAATGAAAGCTTCCGGACCTTGTATCGCCATATTTATGCAAGCTTGCCGCAAACTCTTGTACTATTTGGGCAATGTTGCGATTTAAACATCTACGTTATAATCTACCAGAACGAGACGACGAAATATAATCAACCGATTAAACAAACAGTGGGTGAGCGCGCCAAAAGTACTCCTTTTAAAAGTTAGCTTTAAAAACTGTCATTAGAATGAACAGATTGATGTGACTACTCTATGATCTATTCGAACAAGAAGACTCATATAATCCCGATTGAATTTCACTTAAGGTAAATTCGTTTAATTGATTAATTTTCAATCAAAAACAGTTAAGTTCAACCAGAAAATATTACTTAGAAAAAAGTCCCTAAGATTTCAAGGTTTTACAACATATATAATCCAGATGGAACCTGCCTGATTTGCTCCCAAAAAAGAAGATAACAATTGTAAGGATTATATTACACGCAAATGCACGTAAACTTGAAAATGTAATGTTTCTTTTTTCAATTTACTCAACAAAATAATTAGGCAAATGGCTTTAAAGTTCGGTTTAAAGTCAAATGCACCAAAATTTTGTACTCAGTATGAAAAAGAGGTTATAAATAATTTCACTGTGCTTAAAAAATATCTCAATATAAGTAAATTACACGGGGGGGGGGGGGGCTAACTTGGCCGTGAAAAACAGAGGCGTGGCGGTAAGGGGTTGTACCCAAACGGGCAGTCTCGGTAATTACATTATGTCGTTTCGTCAGTTAACCCTCAAGCTGGAAGCACACACGTTCCCATGCGGAAAAATTAGATATAGTTTATAGAGGGTGGACGCGCTGGGGCTTACATGTATGAAGAGCTTAAATGCTACCCGAATTGCACAGCAGCAGGGGAGAAGTCATTCTACACGGGCATTTGCAAATTGCGTGGTTTTAAAGTTGCATTCGGATCGGCCATTCGGTCAAGTCCGCGCATCGTCGGATCAAATTTATCATAGTTTTCATGGTTGCGTTCGAAACTTCAAATGGATACAAGTGTAAAAAAATAGGTTATTTTAGGCAGTAATTACAAATAATAAAAGTGTTTAAGTAATAATAAAGTAACCAATGTGGACTGAGAAGTAAACGTCAATTTTTTTCTGCGCTAATAACATTACGCAATGGCTGCTAAGTGACAAATACTATAGAATAGTAATAATATTCTGCGCCTCCAGTGGGTGAAGAGTGAATTGCGTTTAATGCTTATTTGCGCCATAAGAAAGGTAGGTTATGAATAGACAGAATAGGGACTTCCGTTTCCAGCATGAAAATGTAAGGTAGTGGAAGTTGTTGAAACTTAGTCTTTCTGATATTTGTGGTGAAATTTGAGGTGAGTGGATTGTGGAAGTGTGTAGAAGGGTTTGGATGTGCGAGATTGATTAAGGGATTGTGAGATTGAAAAGGGGATGAACATATGTTTGAGGATTGAGACAGATTTGTGTGGAAGTTCAGTTTAGGTTGGTTTGAGATTTGTGTCAGGGTGATAGGCCTGAGTTGATTGATTTGCTAGTAGCAGGATTAGGTAGACACTAAGACAGGCAAGACAGGTACCAGAACGCGACGATAGATAGAGGCAGAGAAGTATGGAAGGCGAGAGCGTTCGAATTTAAAGCAGAAAGCGTTAAGGGCGCCGAAAGGGGAGATCAAAGATAGGAAATCAAAGGGGAAGTACAGAAAAACTGTAGAAAAGGAGAGATTAAGAGCAAAAAGCATGGGATGGATTGAGGTTTTTATCAAAAAGAAGAGAGTGTAGAGGGGAAGCAGTGAAAAGAAGATATCTATTCAAGTTTTAAATATCCCAAAATATTTATCTCGCCGCCGGAAAAGAAGAGTTTTGTAGAGAGGGAGAAGAATAGTAAGGGGACTGGAGGAAACGGAGATGAAACTGAAGATCCAACGAAAGAGGAAAGACTAAAAGAAATTCGCAAAATTATGACAGAAGTAATGGGAATTCAGAAAGAAAAGGGGAGAGAAACTAAGGAAAGAAATTAGGCGGGAAATGGCTGAACTTAGGAAAGAAATAATGAAATGGGAAAAACCCGGTAACAAGCGTTGAATTCAGAAAAATTAAGAATTTGTATCCCTATGAATACGCGACTTTTCCTCTTCGTAAAATTCCCCCAACGGGAACAGAAAAAGTGCAAATCCTATTCCTTTCAATCGACTTACTAAAATTTAACGAAAGCATTTATTAAACCTATTTTTCATTTTTAAATCTTTTTATAACTTATGAATTCGAAAAATATTCGAATTTATATTTATTTATATTTTAATCATTTATTTAAAGGTCTTAAAAAATGAAACAAAGAAATCTATGCAAATGTATGAACTTAAATCATTTTAACTCTAGAGAGGCAGAGTTGAATTAGTGAGAATTAAAATTTCAGAACTTATATTTCGCATGAAGGAATTAAAACAACTTATTACACATATTTTGTGAACTTATTAGAAGGAATTAAATAAAATCAAAATATGACCACTTCTGAGGAATAAAAATATCTCTGTGAGGTGCGTTACCGGTAAAATTAGAAGGAATTAAATATATTGAAAAAACATTCTCTTTGGGAGAATAGAAAACTGTGTGGCGGTCGTTATGGAAATAGAAGTGAATAAGTTTAGGAGGTATCTTATTCTTATTGTGGCATTTTAGACAGATGGAAAAATTGCGCATTCAAAATAATAGAATAATCTTCACTTTGACGCTGAAATCTGAAAATATTAATTTTTCTCTATTGTACGCTTATTAACGGGAACTCAGGCAACAATTAGAGAATAAGATGCAGTATTTGGAACAAAAACTAGATAAGCAGGAAGATAATGATAGAAAGGTAGATGCGATATAAGGTAGGATAAAGAAAAAAGAGAGCCTGAACCGGAATTTTTCTGTGAGCAAGAGTGGGAATTCGGAGAAAAAAAGACTGAGAAAAATAGGACAACGAATAGAAATGAAAGAGAGAGACGAAAGAAAAAGAAACATAGTAATTAATGGTATAAGATTAGAGGGCAAAGAGCTAAAGGAGGGAGTGGAAGAAGTACTAGAATGTAGTCATGCTAAGGTAGAGATAGAGGAAGTGAGAAGTGTAGGAAGGAAAGAGCAATGATGAGAAAGAATAGTGCTGGTGAAACTAAAGAAATGGGGACATAAGAGGAAAGTGATGACAAAAAAGATGATGTTGTATGGAAGCTTGGAGAGAATAGAAGATGATTTGACATGGGAAGAAAGAAAGATGCAGTATAAGTTAAGGGAAATAGCGGAGGAGGAAAGAAAAAAGGGAAGAAGAACATGGGCTAAGTATGGGGGAACACAGACGGATTATGGTGGGAAGAGGATAAAGAAAGGGAAGATATAGTTAGAAATTAGGTGCCAGGAAACTAGGAGGGGAAGGAACGGGAGATAGGAAAATAAGAAATATTAAGAAGCAAAAATACATAAGAAACGAATGTAAGGAAGAGTGGAGGATATGTTACTGGAATACAGAAGTATTGAAAAGGAAGGATAGAGAGTTTGTAAGAAATTCGACACAATGGGATGCAGTCATAATGATGGAGACGTAGCTAGATGAAAAGAGATGGGAAAGAGTCAGGGGAAGGTTACCAAGAGATTACAAATGACAGGAACAAAATGCAAACAGGAAGAATAAGAAAGGCAGAAAAATGGGAGGAATGGTGATCGGAGTAAGAAACGAATGCATAACAGGGAAAAATAAGAAAGAGAAGAAAGAACAAAAAGAAGGATTAATAGTAGAAGAGGTAAAGATGGGGGGAGAGAAGTGGAAGATAGTGGGGGTTTATGTGAACAGCGATATGCAGGATAAAGCAGAGGAGATGAAAGAAATGATTGAATAAAATAGAAAAGAGATTAGGCTTATCATCGGTAAGGATTTCAATGCGAGCACAGGAGATATGGGATGATGAGGTAAGAGAGAAGGTCAAGAAACTAGAGGTAGGTGATTATATTCATTCGTATCACTTTCCCTTAATAGTGACATTAGAGAGACAAAAAAGTAACAGAAATATGAATAAAAAGGGAGCAAAGTTAAAAAGTGTAGGAAAAGGGGATTGATTAAGGGAAGGAAAAGAACAGTTTAGAGAAAAGGCCAGAAATATAAAAATGGGAGAGGAAAATGTGGACGAGGAGCTGGAAAAAATGATAGGAGAAATAAAAAGAGGGTTAGAGTGCACAAAAAAATGAAGGTAGTAAACGGGGGAATAGAAGTGGATGAGATGAAGAATTTTAAATAGAAAAAGGTCAGAAAGGAATTAAGAAAGTGGAGAAATAAAAGTAATGGGGACGAATATAGGAGAAAAAAGAAATAGTATACTGAGTTGTGTGATCAAAGGAAAAGGAAGAAAATAAAAGGTTTGAGGAAGAGGCGGAGAAGGATAGGACGGAAGAAGAGGTATGGAAGGTAGTAAATGGGGAAAGAAAAAGAATATAGGAGTAAATCAAGATATTGAAATAGTAGAATGAAAAAAATATTTTCTGGATTTTCTAGGACGAGTAGAGAGAAAAGTTAGGAAGTGAGGAAAATATGGTTCAGAAAAAGAGAAAGAAGAGGACATAAAAAGCGAAGAAATAGTCAAGGTGTTGGAATAATGAAGGATGAAAAGGCACCTGGTATAGATGAGATTCTAAATGAAGTATGGAAATATGGAGGGACGGAACTAGAGGAATGGGCATGAATAATGTGTAATCGAGTATGGAGGATTAAAAGGAAAAAAGGGGCCATGATGGCAATATTCGTGTACTTAAAGGCGGCGTTTGATTCATAAAACCGAGACGAAATAGAAAAAGTTATGGTAAAAAAGGGAATAAGAAAGGGACTAACAAAGAGAGTATCGTACTTTTATAGAGAGACAAAAATCAGGGTAAAGGTAGGAGTGTAAGTAGGAGATAGATTATGGTTGTTTGGAGGAGTGCGGAGAGGAGGCGGAAAGGTTAGAGACGAGTTAGGATAGGGAAGGAACAGATGATGAAAGGGCACTGGCATACGCATACAACATAGTGTTGATGGCAGAGGATGAAGAAGGGATGGCGGGCTTAATTGCAAGATTAGAGTAATACTCAGGTGGGAAAAAGCTGAATTTAAATGTAGAAAAGGCAAAGATGATAAGTTTTAGAAAAGGAGGGGGCAGGAAGAAAGAACGGACAGGGAGATGGAAGGGAATAGAGTTAGAAGAAGTAAAATAGTTGAAATATTTGGGATATCGAAATTTGGTTTAATGAACCAATAAAATAAATTAGAGACTGGCTGAGGATAGGAGTGTATCATAAATAAATGTAGCAGCGAAATTTTAAGCCAGAATGTTTTTTTTTTCAATTTTTCAGAAATTTTTCTATAATTATATATTTTATCAGGTCTAAAAATTAAATTCATACATTATTCGTACCTTATCAGAAAATAAAAATATTTGAGTGTAATTTAAAGTTACTCCAAATGTTATTTTAGTGTATTTGTTTCCGGTCTCGTTCAAGTTTAAATTATGCTGTTAGAAATGAAGACCTCAATTCCGTAAATTTTATTTAAGACGTTATCTTTTCAATTGGATGTTCACCTATATTTATTTTCGGTAGATCAACCCAAATTTTGAGATGATGTCCAGAGAAAAATTTTTCTAAAATGACAATGTCCCTAAAGTCTTTATTAATTAAACTTCGGGCCAGTTGAATCGCTTCGAGATACTAGACAGTCTGATAAGTACCTGAAAATTCTAAGAGATGGCATTAGTATTCACTAATGTGAACCATTTTCGTCGAGCTTGATCCTTCAAATGACGCCTG